>NC_134876.1:102576667-102656667 GCF_041734735.1 Babylonia areolata | reverse complement strand
CTCTGTGTGTGAGAGAGAGAGAGAGAGAGAGAGAGAGAGAGAGAGTGAGAGAGAGAGAGTGAGAGAGAGTGCGAGAGAGAGAGAGAGAGAGAGAGAGAGAGAGAGAGTGAGAGAGAGAGATCCAGGTAGCAGCTAGACAGAGCTTTCAACATTGCTAATCTCCCTTTTGTAAACAGGCAGTACAAGTGAGTGTTGGAGATAAGCGAAATAGGCCGATCAACTCCTTAGAGTTACCACCCAACCCATCACGCATGCACCAAACATTCAACATGACATGTATTCCCAAACCTTACCTTTTGCCTTAAAAGTATAGTAGCGACCATAGACCACCGTGTTCTCCACCCCACCCCCACTTTCGATCTTCCCAACACTGTTCAGTCTTACTCCCGTTGTCAAGTCTTACCGTTGCTAACACACTTCCTCTGAAAGTTGTCTACCGTGCGAACATCGTAATTGTCGTCCGGTGGTCACTCAGCAATGCACGACATCCCATGAATGAATAAATACACAACTGGGCGGTCATTGACATCAGGTTTTCTAGAATTCTTTTCAACTCTCTCTCTCTCCATCTCTCTCTTTCCAATGACTATCCTGAGCATTTTGTCACAAGTATACTTGCACAGCACAGAACAGCAACTCACGTTGGTACACAGGCGCCAGTTATTTGAACACAAGTGTTCCGTACGTGTGTTCTAAACAACAACCACAAACATGTCCAGACTTTTCAGTTTCAAAAATGTCGGAGTTCGAAATGTTTCTGTCCCAACGCACTCGCTCCCATTCTCCCAAACACCCCAGTTGTAGCATATTTTGATTTCAACGCAAACACACAGCACACACACACACACACACACCCACACCCGGATATAACAACTCACATGGTTCACAGTCGGGTGATTTGCCGACACAGCGAGTGTTTGTGCTCTCGTGAATTTCCGGCCAAACTCGGGTCTTTGCCGAAATAGTACGTTCTGATTTCGGGAATTTCCGGTCAATATGGAGCAGAACATTAACACAGGTATCGAGCATTTTTCGACCGCTGTTTTTTTTCAATCATTCAACCCAAGAAAGTATGTGTAACGCAAAAAACGTCGGTCATAAGTTCTTATCCTGAGGAGATTACAGCCTGTCTTTACCCTTCTTTTCTTTTTTTTTTCTACAACTCCGGATTTTTCCGGCAACGCTCGGCTCAATATCGGTAAAGATCGTGACCTAAAATGCCCCCCGTGCATGGCAACCAGTAAACAGGATCTAACAGAAAGGTCTGATCAATCGATAGACAATGATCGAGTGTGCGTGGCCATCGCTTCTTCTACCAGCCGCTGTAGTTGTTCGTTTTGCCGGGGGGTGCTTTCTTGTGAACAAGCGTTGCGAAATACTGTTTAGGCGTCATTTTATGTCAGTGAGGCATGAAACACGAATGTGATTGATTACGAATCATAAGCTTACATTTCTGAATCAGTCAAGAGCTCGGTTAGCTGCATTGTGTAAAGTGCTTGATTGATAAAGTGGGTATTATCATTATTATCATGTGATTTGGCGTGTGTGTGTTGCGTTGTGTGGCCGGCATGGTGCGTGTGTCAGTGTTTCATGCTTGTGATGAAATGTGTGTGTGAATTCCTGGCTTGGAGTGGCTGTTAGATCCTGGCTTGGAGTGGCTGTTAGATCCTGGCTTGGAGTGGCTGTTAGATCCTGGCTTGGAGTGGCTGTTAGTTCCTGGCTTGGAGTGGCTGTTAGATCCTGGCTTGGAGTGGCTGTTAGATCCTGGCATTCCTCATGTGCATGTTAAATTCTCTGTGGTGCCAGTAAAGAGTAGTGTGTGTAGTAGTGTGTGTGTGTGTGTGTGTGTAATTCTGTGTGTGTGTCTGTCTCTGTGTGTGTGTTCAGGTTCAGGTTCAGGTTAGGGGCTGATGTTGATCATCGTAGCCTCACGGCTTTTTACGCCCCGTCTCATTTATGATTAACACAAGGCCTCACAGCCTTCTTTGTGTGTGTGTACATTTGTGTGCGTTCATGCATGAGAGAGAGAAGGGAGAGAGAGACCGACAAAGAAACACAGAGACAGGAAGACAATGTGTGTGAGTATATGTGTGTGTCTGTGCATGTGTGGCTTATAAGCATACAAGAATGATGATACCCAGTATATGTGTGTGTCTGTGCATGTGTGGCTTATAAGCATACAAGAATGATGATACCCAGTATATGTGTGTGTGTCTGTGCATGTGTGGCTTATAAGCATACAAGAATGATGATACCCAGTATATGTGTGTGTCTGTGCATGTGTGGCTTATAAGCATACAAGAATGATGATACCCAAAGAGCACAGCTCTGTGTGTATTAGCAAGGGCAGCATGCTTATGTCGCCTGGTTGAGTTCAGGTTCAAAAGTTCTAAGCTGTTTGCACTCTATGTCTCTCTGTCTCGGCTAAATAGATATATTAAATGTGTAGGCCTACATTTTTTTTTAAAGAAAACACTACAACATCAAACACCACAGAATTCTACACAGTTCAGCACAATTAAGCCTTGTCAATTTGACTGCCATTTCTATCTGTTCACAGTAAATATTTTAAATATGTATTTAGACATGATGTAGCCTTTGCGTCAATGAAAGTTATGCACATAATCATGAAGCCATATTATCTAGTTTACCTGTATGATGTAACTGAAATGAAATGTCTCTGACAGTATGGTTTAAAAAAAAAAAAAAAAAGGATCCAAGCACAAAGCAGCTCAGATGCTACGTCTTTACGAGGCTGGAACTTGAAGAGAGTCTGATCAAAATTCATTCCATTTGTCAATTTGTGTGTGGATACATGTGTGTCATACAGGGCACTCTGTCATTGGACTGTTTCCAAGGAGGAAAAAACTGCAGAGGATCCACATATTTCAGTTCCTGAAGCATAGTGATTCTTATGGCACCCTTGCATGTATCCTGCGATGCAGAAAGTAATTGCCTAATTGATACCATATGCACCTTCTGACAAAGGAGCAGACAAGAAAACAGACGATTCAGAGTTCAAAGTGCTTGCTTGAAATGTTTGAGCTAGAGGGCCTTTAACGACTATGTGACACGATAGCTGGTCACAAAACATGGATCACCTTCTGTGCGATCCCAAACAAACAGCCCATTAAAATGTGGGTGGGTGCTAATGACGAAAGACCAACCATACTGGGACCCAGTTTTCAAAGCTGGAAGAGATGTTTCATATTTTCTTCAATCCCCAAGGCTTTCAGTTTATCTGCTTTAAAAGTATACACTTACTGCTAGATATTACATAAAAAGCGTTTAGCCCCAAAGTTGTGAAATCCATCTCTGACCAGCGACCAAATGTTGGTAGAAGAAGGGAAATGCTCTTCAAGTTCAACATGACAGTGCAAAGGCCCATAAACTAAGCCAAGATTACTCTGACCTATCCACAAAAGTGATTTATCTTCCTCACTCTCCCAAATACAGTCCCAACTCAGCCCCATATGTATTCTGGTTGTTGCCCCTTCTGAAGTAAAATCTGTTTCTTCATGTTGATACTGATACTGGCCAAATGTGGTAACAGAACTCCACTTCTGTATGCCACAATCAGTGCAATGAACAGCATGATTCAATTTCAGTTTCTCATGGAGGCATCACTGCGTTTGGACAAATCCATATATGCTGGCAACACATCTGCTAGGCAGATGCTTGACCAGGCAGTATGACCCAACACACTTAACTCTTTCACCACCAAGTTTCTGTGTGAACAACACTCCCCAGTGCCAGATATTTTAGGAACCATGCTCTCAGGTACAGGCTTGGGTTCATGTCAAAACAACAAAGTGGACTTGTTCACTTCAAACACAGCCAATGGGCAAAGGTTAGTCGTCGTTCTTTTGGTAGGAAACTGGCTGCAGCTGTTAAGTTTTGTTGCAATGTCATCAGCATGACCCTTCGATGTCAGTAGAAAAAAGTCGCCTATGGCAGTGAAAGAGTTAATAAGGCCAAGTCAGGCCTTGCATGTACACACACACACACACACACACACACACACATATATATATATATTTGTGTACCTATCAGAATGGATTTCTTATTTGGAATTTTGCCAGAGGACAACACTCTTGTAAATGCATTTGAAACATTACTGTTTCAGGCAAGTTTTTGCAGCTATTAGTGGTTTATAAATGAAAGATGTGTTTCTTCATTGAAAAGAATGGAAGTGCACATGCAAGAAAGGACCTCTCGTTATGTGTGGCGCTCGTTACATTGGCATCATTCACCTCCATGTGCTGAAAAGTCAGCATCATTCATCTCCATGTGCTGAAAAGTCAGCATCATTCACCTCTATGTGCTGAAAAGTCAGCATCATTCACCTCCATGTGCTGAAAAGTCAGCATCATTCATCTCCATGTGCTGAAAAGTCAGCATCATTCACCTCTATGTGCTGAAAAGTCAGCATCATTCACCTCTATGTGCTGAAAAGTCAGTATCATTCACCTCTATGTGCTGAAAAGTCAGCATCATTCACCTCTATGTGCTGAAAAGTCAGCATCATTCACCTCTATGTGCTGAAAAGTCAGCATCATTCACCTCTATGTGCTGAAAAGTCAGCATCATTCACCTCTATGTGCTGAAAAGTCAGCATCATTCACCTCTATGTGCTGAAAAGTCAGCATCATTCACCATGCCCCATAGAAGAAAACTGTGCAAGTTCCAAAGTGGTCTTTAACTTTCTGTGAACCATATATGAAAGAGAGATAGAGGCCCAGACAGAGACATGGAGAAACAGTCTGCGAGAAGAATCACACACACACACACACAGAGAAAATAAAGTTTCCACGCTACAAACACCTCCCAAATTCCAAAACAAAACTTTTTTTTATTGTACACTGAACAGATGTTTTGTCACACAGTAAGGATGAACGGTCACAGACAACGTGCATGAAGCTGGTTACAAAGAGAACCAAAACACAGGGCAGGAATAGGACAGACAACTGGAATTGCATATAGCAAACCATCCTCATTCAGAGGGTGCTTTGAAAGAGACACTACCACTGTACAGTCCCTTCTTATTTTTAGTGATTGGATATGGTAGGGTTTAGGACAGATTTTTGGAAACTGTGTGTGTGTGTGTGCAGGTGTGTGTGTGTGTGTGTGTGTGTGTGTGTGTAGGTGTGTGTGTGAGAGAGTCAATGTGTGTGTGTATGTGAGGATACATGCATATCTTGCATCAATTACTGTGTAATGCAGTGTACAATGTACCAAAATCTAACTTGCTTTAAGTTGCCAAAAAATCTGTCCTGCCAAAAACGCTGCGTCTCTTTTTCATTATGCAGCTTGTGCCAATGACGTTTTCTCATACACTGAAATCACAATGTTCTGAGAAAATAATGTGGCTACTCCACTCAGACACTGGGTTTTCAATATCATATTGTGTAACATTGTGTATGAAATGCAATCACTTCATACACTGGGTTTCAATATCATATTGTGTAACATTGTGTATGAAATGCAATCACTTCATACACTGGGTTTTCAATATCATCTTGTGTAACATTGTGTATGAAATGCAATCACTTCTAGAACAGAATTTGGCCAAGCAGAGCAAACCAATAGGCCTAGTTTGCATCAGTTTGACATGGTACAGTATATGACACCAAACAATTTCTTCTGGAACAACCTGTTTTTCTTTCTTTTCTTTTTTTCTTTTTTTTTCTTTGACTTTTCATTTTCAGCATAAGCTGTACGATTGGAAATAGTCAATGAGACAGCTTATGCGTAATTAAAACGTCAAGTGCACAGGACGTTGCTCACAATCAAGTTTGCAATCTTGTAACAACATTCACTGTTACACGATCAGGTAAAGAATCTGGTTTCATTTTCATTGCAGACATGCACATACAAGAAAATAAAATAAATGAACAAGCAGGGTGGAGAGTGACAGACACTGGTGGAAACACGGTCCTAGACGAGCATGTGTACATTAAATATATGGCAACACAAAACAAAAAAATACACAACCAAGAAAATTATGGCCGGGGAGCAAAGATGACAACACAAAAAGCGGACTGACTTTTGTTGACAACTAGTATAAAACTACCAAATGTAAAGGGCGGTACAATGAATAAAACCTTCACTCAAATAAAATCACACAGTGGAAATGTCCCTGGACAGGAAAAAAGGGGAATGTACACCACTTTGGTCTAAAAACACCACAAATTATGCAAGCCTAAAAAAAAACAACCTCACTTCATAAATCACATAAAAAGCAGTCACGTCTGAATCATAAATTCAATTTGAAAGAAAAACAAAAGAACTTAACAAAGCCAATGACAATGCACAAAAGTTTTATGACGTGACCAACTCAGGGCATTTGTACACCTGTAGGTCAGAAAAATGATTTCCAGTCCTAACTGCCTGGGAACCTACCTCTCCCTCTAGAGAACCAATGGGGAAAAGGACAACTGCCTTCACTAAATTAATGATTCCATTCGTAATGATGACAGTGATCATAACAATAATAATAAAGTAGTACTAGTTGTCCTGTCAGTTGTAGTGTCAGTAGCAGTCAGTTTCTGTTGTAGTAACAGTAGCAGTCAGTTTCTGTTGTAGTAACAGTAGCAGTCAGTTTCTGTTGTAGTAACAGTAGCAGTCAGTTTCTGTTGTAGTAACAGTAGCAGTCAGTTTCTGTTGTAGTAACAGTAGCAGTCAGTTTCTGTTGTAGTAACAGTAGCAGTCAGTTTCTGTTGTAGTAACAGTAGCAGTCAGTTTCTGTTGTAGTAACAGTAGCAGTCAGTTTCTGTTGTAGTAACAGTAGCATGGATAAAAAAAGAAAAAAGAAAGGAGTCTGAAAGACTGCAGTGCAGTTGCACACAAAATGACCCTATCACCCTCAAACCCCAAATGCTCTTTCCTGACACATTTCCTATGGGGGGTGCGTTCACAAGGCAAGACATTATAGAACACAACAAATCAAATGCTTCTATCAAATCAGATCATATGTATGAGAAAAGGTGGGGGGTGGGCCATTTCACTCTCACATGGAAAGAAAGTGCTACCAAAAGGCACATGTTAAATGGAAAGATGAATCACAACAGCAATTGCCATGTAACCATAGTACAATGAATGACCTTGATAATTATGACTGTGAGATACAAAACTTCACCCTGACCAAATCACAGCCGAGCTCAACGGAACACACTCAAGATGAGGGGGTACAGGTGGGGCAACAGATAGAAACAAAACAAGGACTTCCCAGAGTATCAAAGCTCAAATACTTTTAGAAAGCAATCCGTTTTCCCGCTGGTTTAAGCTCAACTTGAAAACAAATATATACATCACTCCAACACATTCCAACAACCTCAAAACACACTCCCAACAGACATAATAATTCCATTCCAGCAAAATATTCCCAAGAACAGCAAAATTGAAACGACAGTAAAACCGCTGACAAACCATGCTGATGCATCATACAACACTACATCTACAAATGTCTGGCACACAGCAGCAAAGTGCTAGCCCCTTCCTACGAACCCTAACACAAGTTTCAAAGGCTACAAAACAACTAGCAATCAAAGCAGAAGCACATTAATATGAAGCTAAGTGTCCCTTGGGGATGACAGTTGATCAGTCTGCTTCCCTACGGCTGCAACACGTCCTCTCTGCCCAGTAACATCAAATGGATGCTATCCAATGCCTCACCATATCAACAACACAATTCACTTCCATGTAAGCGCAACAAACAGCCCACATTGCTGTGGCTTAGCAAAGATTAATGTTTCTCAGCTTTATGTGATCTGCGCGTTGTTCCACATCAAGCACAGTAGTCAAATCGCCTTCCACACCAGCTACTTAAAATGCAATACATTTCTGGAATGTACACAGCAAAAAGTAAAAATCCCAAACACTGTAAATCTCATTTCTCGCCAATACAACACAAACTGAATCAAAAAAAAAAAATAATATGAATAACAAAATAAAGGGGTATGACTGTGAGAGGGAGGATTACAGGGATGTTATGTTTGTTACATTCATGACTGGTGTTGATGTGAAAACACTCACTGCAGTCTTTAACACGAGACTTCACTTTCCAACACAGACCAGTATCAAACAACTCAACACTGAGTCAGCCAGCCTTGTACCCATGATCAGCGTGATTCTTTTCTTTCTGCTTCCCATGTACGTTACAGATCACAAGCAGCAGTGTCCTGCACCTTTCTGGCAGAGTTTAGCATGGCACCTGTCGTCAACAGCTCTTCCAAATCTTATCCCGGATTTACAGGAATGTGACAAAGGTACAAGATTAAATATTCTTTAAAAAAAAACAGACGGGAGCAGGTGGGCATAATGACATATAATAATAATAGGAGCACATTTACATGATAAAAATAGTCTGTTTGCTTTTTGTACAAGGATTCTTAACAAATACAGTAAAACACACAATGGACACAAGCGGTTTTCTACAGCAAGCGTTCAAATATGATCATTCCACATGTAAAATAAATCTCTACCAGACAGGTTTGTGTGTGAAAAAGGAAGAAGGATTTTTGGAAATAAAAGGAAACATGAAAAAAACCAAATGCATCAACAAAGAAAGGAACAGTGATAAACAAAGAATGAATAGACCAATGAATGAATGAATGAATAAGTTGCTAACCAGTAGCTAAACAAACCATCTGATTTTGAAGATAATAAACTGAAATGCATGCTTGTTGCATTTCATCAAATGTTACACAGGTTTACAGTCTTCCAGGAATTAAAACAATTGTCCAAACCAATCAACATGATTGGGCTTGCTTGCAAAGAGTACATTCTCATTAAATAATGCAAGCAAATTAATGAAAAGAAAATAAACAGATAAACACTTTGTTTTTTTACTTTTTCCAACAAAAAACTCTTGCGTATGGAACATATGATCTTTTGTGTCCTTAACAGCTAAACCTTTATCCAAAACACCAATTCTAAATGCTTTATAATGTATTTCACATTATATTTCCAATGTCTTTGTGGCTTAGAAATTAAAAAAAAAAAAAAAAAAAAAAAAAAAAAAAAAAAATCAAAATTCAAGTATGAGGAAAATCAATAAATAAATAAATATCTAAATTTACAATAACATGAAGATGAAAGTAAGTAACACTCCATTTTATTTATGAGTGCATCAAGCAATCATTGGTCATAAAATGTCAACTTGTATACCACAGGGTTGGGTTTATTTTTACCAGGCAGTGTTTATGACCAACCTTTAAGCACATAATATCACATCGTTGAGTGGTAGGTTGATGGATCTTAGTTTCTTCCACTGTTTACACGCCCCAACTATCTCTGACTTTTTCTCTTCCCCCCAAAATATTGATTTTTTCATATCACCTCCAGTTTTCAGTTTCAAGTGAGTTTTTTTTCTTTTCTTTTTTTCTTTTTTTTATATTATAATTTTTTTTTTTTACTGCAAATTCTCCATGAGAATATGTTGCTTTCGGTTTTCGGTAAGATTTTCAAGGAAAGAAAACGACCTTAGTTTGTGTCAACTCTGGCCTAAATTTCAACTTTCTGAAATACTAAACAACACTTTTTGCAGGTTCTTTGTCTTTCCCAAATATCTTTGCAGAATCCTGCACTGAGTGAGTTCTGAGCTGATATTAGTCAGTCAAACTTCAGCACTGAGGGTGACATGCGAACAAGTGTCGTATCATGAAATGCTTGAGACCTGCTTTCTCTAAGTCTATTCCTTCTTTTTTGATTTCCTCTCCTTTTTTTTTTTTTTGTTTTTTTTAATTTCTCTATGGTTTTTTTCATATTGCATAGATTCTAATACACTAGCTCAAGTGGATGATGCAGTTATACTAACTATGACTAGTTTATGATAAGTTTTTGTCTGAGAAACATTACACAACAGCTGTCAAAAAGAGATTCTCCTCAACTGAACCCAAAGGCTTGGTAAGTGGCATCCGTGTTTCATGTAGCATTTTTACTTCAAGAACGTGAGAGGTTATCTGAACAGCAATGAAGCACTCATTAAAACAAACACAAAGAAAGAACACATGGATTTCTTCAAGCCTTCAAAGAGCCAATCAGGAGCCAGGTACTTGACAGTGTTCCATAATGTTTCAAGCCACCAATCTCTCTTTCTCTTAAGACACAAATTCTAGTTACCTAAAAGGTAGGTATAGCACATCAGCTCAGCCTTCTCTTGTACAAACAACCCTGTAGTGAATAGACAATAAACCAACCAGACTAGCTATCACTCCTTGGCATCCTTGTGAAATAGACAAGACTCATTTCTCTGTGAGAGAAGAGAAAGAGAGAAAAAATTCTCGCAAGGTACCACCCCTGATGAAGTTAGGGAGTCCAATTTGTTTCACTTCTTGCGTACCCCATAACTGATGAGAGATAAAAGAAATGTTTAAAATGTCCTGCCCTTCTACGTAAACACAAAACCAGCAGAATTCCTGTTCCCTGCTGAGAGAATTAAGAGTGCCCCCCCCCCCCACCCCCCCACCAAACTAATAACACACAACAGCCAGCATCCAGTACACCCCCCCCCCCCCTCCCACTCGCCCCCTGTCCACTGAGGACTAGTGTCCGACAAAGACGGCTGCCTGACTGCGGGGGATGTCTGTGTTCTCACAGCTCACGTGGTGGAACTTCATGTCCACAATGGCTAGGGACGACTTGGAGGGAGCCATCAGGAAGTTGCAGAAGATGTCCCCGGTGGTGATGGTCCGCTTCACCGGGGAGGGATGCCAGTCAGACGACGTGGCTGCGCCCTTGGCTCCTGGGCACATGAGAGAAACAGGGCAGTTTTGTTGTTGTTATTGTTGTTTTTCAACACATTTTTTTTTATTCAGACAAAGGTTTACAGATACCAAGGGATCTTTTTTTTGCCCTGTCACACATACTGGTCGGTGTTTGTTGTGCAGAAGAAGCAACATAGGTTTGATCGTCATATATATATATATATATATATATATATATATATATACATAAATAGAAAAAAGAGGGTTCATTCAAGTTTTGGAGAGTAGAAATAAGTGAATTTGTATTACAATGGGAAAGTACACACACACACATAAATATATACATACATATACATATATATACATACATACAGTAATTTATAGTGTTCAGTCGTATTATTAGTAAGTAGCAGCACTGTGTCAAAATTCATAAATTACTGTTTGAGGAACTGACCTCAGTTTGATACTGAATATCATTGAACAGATTTTAAAATATAAAGAGAAAAAAAAAAAGAAAGAAACAAAGTGCAACTGAACTCCTTTTCTGATCAAAGTATATGACTGAACAATCCACCAATGCCTCCTTTGAATAAATACATATTTTCAAACCACCAGTCTCACCCTTTCAGTTTGCACACATTGCCAGGTGAAATTAGGCCAACACAGAGCACAGGTGTCGTTGGCATCAGTTTGACATTGTACAATGTACTCTCTCTCTCCATCCTATATTTGTTTTGTTTTTTTGTTTTTTCATTGATGGCTTAGTGTAAAAAAGCAATTGTTGCTTATTCAATTACCATCATGAAATAAAATCTGGACCTGACTTGACCTGAAATATATACAATGATGCCAACCCCTGTCAATCGTTTGAAGGAATAATCAGGAAATTTGGTAGGAACATTTTGAAATTGGTAGGAACACTCAGACTCTGACCCACATCAGCAAACATACATAATATTCTACACCCAAGGCATACATAATATTCTACATACAAGGCATACAAACAGCCACATTCTCTCTTGTTCAGGCAAACAATTAAATTGACTGGTCCACTCAATGCCGTTTCAATGTAAACATGCACGTGGTTAGCTGAGCATCATCTTGTGAGGCCAAGGTTAGTAGTGACTGCCCTGGCCTCATGATCAATAGATCTATAGTGTTTGGGTAATGTTACAACAGGAAAGCATGTGACCATGCTATGGAGTCAAAACTGAACTCGTCTGAACAATTCTGACGTTGGCGTAACGTCGAAACTACCTGCGATCAAGCGCATTATAATACAGCAAGATGGTAACAGTTGGCACCTCTGTACATGGTTTCAATCCACTGATTCTCACCTTTCAGTTTGGACACTTTGCCGGTGGACAGGTTGATGGTGATGATGTCGTCGTCATCAGCAGAGGTGAGGACCAGCAGGTAGCCCTCACCATAGGCAGGGTAGAATGCCACGTCACTGATGCTGGCAGACACCGTCACCTCATAGGCTGCTTCCAGTGTTCCTGTGTGCACACAACAGGCGTCAATGCGTTCAGACAAATCCATATAAGCTACACCACAACAGACACCGTCACCTCGTAGGCTGCTTCCAGGGTTCACGTGTGCACACAACAGGCATCACTGCGTTCAGACAATTCCATATAAGCTACACCACAACAGACACTGTCACCTCGTAGGCTGCTTCCAGGGTTCCTGTGTGCACACAACGGGTGTCACTGCGTTCAGACAAATCCATATAAGCTACACCACAACAGACACCGTCACCTCGTTGGCTGCCTTAAGGGCGCCTGTGTGCACACAACAGGCATCACTGCGTTCAGACAAATCCATATAAGCTACACCACAACAGACACCATCACCTCGTTGGCTGCCTTAAGGGCCCCTGTGTGCACACAACGGGCATCACTGCGTTCAGACAAATCCATATAAGATACACCACAACAGACACTGTCACCTCATTGGCTGCCTTAAGGGTTCCTGTGTGCACACAACGGGCGTCACTGCGTTCAGACAAAAAATCCATATAAGCTATACCACAACAGACACCGTCACCTCGTAGGCTGCTTCCAGGGTTCCTGTGTGCACACAACAGGTGTCACTGCGTTCAGACAAATCCATATAAGCTACACCACAACAGACACCGTCACCTCGTAGGCTGCTCCAGGGTTCCTGTGTGCACACAACACCATCAGTTTTCTCAAGGAGGCATCACTGCGTCCAGATACACTACATATCATCTGCCAGGAAGATGCCTGACCAGCACTGTAACCTAACGCGCTTCATCAGGCCTTGAAAGCATCACATGTACGTGTGTATCTACCAGCGCTTCGTCAGGCCTTGAAAGCATCACATGTACGTGTGTATCTACCAGCGCTTCGTCAGGCCTTGAAAGCATCACATGTACGTGACGCGCTTCATCAGGCCTTGAAAGCATCACATGTACGTGTGTATCTACCTGAGTGACGCGCTTCATCAGGCCTTGAAAGCATCATATGTATGTATCTACCAGCGCTTCATCAGGCCTTGAAAGCATCACATGTACGTGTGTATCTACCAGCGCTTCGTCAGGCCTTGAAAGCATCACATGTACGTGTGTATCTACCAGCGCTTCGTCAGGCCTTGAAAGCATCACATGTACGTGTGTATCTACCAGCGCTTCATCAGGCCTTGAAAGCATCATATGTACGTGTGTATCTACCAGCGCTTCATCAGGCCTTGAAAGCATCACATGTACGTGTGTATCTACCAGCGCTTCGTCAGGCCTTGAAAGCATCACATGTACGTGTGTATCTACCAGCGCTTCGTCAGGCCTTGAAAGCATCACATGTACGTGTGTATCTACCAGCGCTTCGTCAGGCCTTGAAAGCATCATATGTACGTGTGTATCTACCAGCGCTTCGTCAGGCCTTGAAAGCATCATATGTATGTATCTACCAGCGCTTCGTCAGGCCTTGAAAGCATCATATGTACGTGTGTATCTACCAGCGCTTCGTCAGGCCTTGAAAGCATCATATGTATGTATCTACCAGCGCTTCGTCAGGCCTTGAAAGCATCATATGTATGTATCTACCAGCGCTTCATCAGGCCTTGAAAGCATCACATGTACGTGTGTATCTACCAGCGCTTCGTCAGGCCTTGAAAGCATCATATGTATGTATCTACCAGCGCTTCGTCAGGCCTTGAAAGCATCATATGTATGTATCTACCAGCGCTTCATCAGGCCTTGAAAGCATCATATGTATGTGTGTATCTACCAGCGCTTCGTCAGGCCTTGAAAGCATCACATGTACGTGTGTATCTACCAGCGCTTCGTCAGGCCTTGAAAGCATCATATGTATGTATCTACCAGCGCTTCGTCAGACCTTGAAAGCATCATATGTATGTGTGTATCTACCAGAGTGGTTTTCTTCATGTATGTGTGTATCTACCTGAGTGGTTTTCTTCATGTATGTGTGTATCTACCTGAGTGGTTTTCTTCTGCAGAATTTTGCCAGAGGACAACACTTAATGTTGTCATGGGTTCTTCATGAGTGTGCAAAGTGTGTGCTGAAACAGAACTCCCTTTATCATCTCACCCAAATGAACAGGAGCTCAATTTAATTTTCCCTTCAAACTTGGGAGAAAGGGCAAGACAAGGATTCAAACACAGACCCCCGCACACACTGTACTGGCAGATAAGTGTCTATCTATTCACACAGACACCTCCACACACTGTACTGGCAGATAAGTGTCTTATCTATTCACACAGACACCTCCACACACTGTATTGGCAGATAAGTGTCTTATCTATTCACACAGACACCTCCACACACTGTACTGGCAGATAAGTGTCTTATCTATTCACACAGACCCCTGCACACACTGTATTGACAGATAAGTGTCTTATCTATTCTGCCATTATCCTCAAAAAATAAAAAGGATAAAAGAAACTTCAAAGCCACACAAAAGATACACAAACAAGGCTAAGTAGGAAAATAACACTGCAGAACAGACAACTGACTGAACACATCAGGGGCCTGATGTATGGACAGGGACAATACGGAAAGTCTGGGACTATATGAGTTGTCTGAGACTAAACGGCGTTTGTAGCTATGTATGGACCCGGACAATACGAAGTCTCAGTCTAAAGCTGGGACTAAACCAGCCCAAATTTACACCCGCGAAAGAGCAGGCGGACGGGCCATTGTCTCGGCCTATTATCAAAACAAATATGGCGGCAGTCATCTTTCTCGCACACAATCGACGGAGGCAACGCCGAAGACCACGGATTTTCAGGGACAGAAGTCATCCAATGGAAATTTATGATGATCGCCAAATCTATAAGAAGTTTAGATTCGATCGTCAAACCATCTATGATTTGACAACCGAGATTGAAGAGGAGCTGGAGTTTCCAGCAGTTAGAACAGGCGCACTCACTCCTGTGCTGCAAGTGTTGCTTACACTGAGGTACTATGCCACTGCTACCTTTCAAAATACAGTAGGAGATCTCATCGGGGTTGATCAAAGTACGGTCTGTCGGACGATCACACGAGTGACAAATGCTCTCTTCGGGCTATCTCGTCAATACATAAGGGCACCAACCCAGCGACAAGCGGACAACAGCATGGTGAAGTTTTTCAACATGTGTGGTTTCCCCCGTGTATTTGCTTGCATCGATTGTACTCATGTGGCCATTCAAAGGCCACATAAGCAGGAGCACGAATTCGTCAATCGCAAGAATTTCCACTCCATAAATGTAAGTTTGTTTATTCTCAAATCACATATACTTTTCGAATGATATACATTACTTATATTTTTGCATGTTCTCTCTTCTTCTTCTTCTTATTATTTGTTGTTGTTGTTTTATCATTGTTTACTTATTGTCGTTGCTGCTGCTGTTGCTTTTTTCTGTTTATTATTACCAGTTTTGTCAAAATCATCATTATTAATGTTTATTTCTTTACAGGTCTATTTATTTTTTTCTGAATTCCAATCATGCATATTTTATTTATTTATTTATTTTTCCATTGATGTGTTAATTATTCAATAAATGTATTTATTTTTATTCACTTACTGATAAATATCATTAAACTTGTTAACAACTAGGCCTACTTCAAGGCCTGCCTTGCATTTTTGGACTGAATTTCGACTGCTTATCTTTACGACTCTTTTATGTCGTGTTAATATTGTCTGTTGAATATTCTGTGACAGCCTGTATTTCCTTTTCGTATTGCACTTTAGAGCTCCTAATGACAGTTTTGAGCTTGTGGATGTTTACAGATGACTGGAACAAAACTGTGAGTGAATGTGTATGGGTGGATGTGCGTTTTTGTATAAGACACATGGATTTTGTAGTGTGTGTGTAAGAGAGAGAGAGGGGCGGGGGTGGGGGGTGGGAGGGAGGGAGAGAAAGAGGGAGAGAGAGAATGAGAGGTTTAAACATAAAATAAATTGGGTTGCATGTGAGTGTTGTGTAACAAGAAGGGCAAAATGAGAAAGTGAGTGTGTGATACTGTACATGATGATAGATATATTAAATTTGGCTGCAACGTATTTTCTTTTTTTAACCTGCAAGTCTTAGTTTTACAAAGTGATTAACTGTTTCAGGTGGTTTGTGATGCTGACCTCGTGTTCATGAACGTGATTGCCAGATGGCCTGGGTCAGTTCATGATGCCAGAATCCTTCGTCTGTCTACACTCTACAGGGATTTTGAGAGGAACCAGAGACCAGTGGATGGAATCATCCTCGGTGATAGCGGGTATATGTTGAGACCTTGGCTGATGACCCCGGTCAGAAATCCAGCCACAAGAAGGGAAAGACAGTACAACTTCTCCCACAGTTCAGCACGTACAGCTGTTGAAAGGGCCATTGGGGTCACCAAACAACGTTGGCACTGCTTGCGAGTTGGACTTCGTTTTCAACCTACAAAGGCCTGCAAGGTCATCATTGTCTGCTTTATGCTGCACAACAAGGCAAGGCACTTGCGTCTGCCTCCACCTGCGGGTGATTCTTCTGATTCATCATCCAGTGACAGCAATGATGACAGCGCTGACGAAGACGACGAACCCAACGTTGGCAACGAAAGAGCAAGGACAGCAGCTGGGAAAGCAGTTCGAGACAGGATTATTCAGGAAAATTTTTGAAACAGGTACTAAGTGATACACACATAAACAAGTGAGAGTGAGAGAGAGAGACAGACAGACAGACAGACAATCTTTTCCAGTTTTAATATTTTATTAAGATGACTTGTCTTAAAGTCAGTAAATAAAGCAAACAAAAACACAAGCACATGGATCAAAGAACACACTCACACACACACACCAGTCTCAAATGTACATATATGAAGCCTGGAAGTTATACAAGCTTTCTGATTTGGTCAATGGCTCAAAGAAGATGAGACTGGAAATCAAATTCGGATTTCTAGACCACAAAGCAAAGAAATAGGAAAAAAAGGTACCTTGAATTAGAATAACAGCTTGACACTGACATTGTCAGGGTCATAGAGAGGTCAGTGTCATATAAAGATCAAGGTCAAATCAAGGTCAATAATTTCACTCCGATTCTGAGAAAAAACGCTTCTTTTTACCTTCACTGACCTCCTGTTCGAGGAGTTGAATCTTTAACTCGAATGCTTTTTTCTGCAAGTTTTTCTAGGCCTACCACGCCGCATTGCGCTTGGCATGCTGACTGGCTCAGCTTGTACGAAGAACGGCTTAGCGAAGAGCATCACCATGGCTGGATTAGAGAAGTTCGGTAAAATGTTATCAATATATTTCTTTCTTTGTGCTGACTGTAAGGAATCAATAGCACATTGAAAAAAAATATTCACTTCAGTTTCAAGTATCGAGTGCTGTGTTAGTAACAGAGAGTTACTCACACAGTCACACACACACACACACACACACGCACACACTACTGTATATACAGTGATACTTGCACGCACGCGCACCACACACACACATACACGCACACACTACACACCAGTCACAACCCTTTATAATCTCCGACAGGGGGTGAAAAAACCCTTTAAAATGTCTACCCAGAGGGTGACGATCAAAAACACGGTGCGCACTGAACCGGAAATGACTCACTCGGAGCGGTTATTCCCCATCTAAAAATAGTTTGACCTCGTAGGCTCAGACTAATTGTCGATTGTCTCAGACTTCGTTGTCTGAGGTGAAGTCTCTGTCCATACATACGATTTTCCGACTTCCCGAAGTCTCAGACTTTGAAGTCTCAGACTTCGCAATAGTCTGAGACAAAAATTGTCCCTGTCCATACATCAGACCCCAGTTGATGATGTAACTGCCTCATGTGCTGTGCTGTGCTGTGCCATCTGGTGTGTGGATACGTCCCAGAGCTGTGAGGTGTGGAATAGTCATTATCATTATTGCTAATGGCCAACAGGTTAAGGTGGACCACTGCGTCATTTTTAGCTAATTTTTGTTTCTTAGGAACTACTAAAGATATCTGCATGAAATTTGGTACACATACTCAGGATGTTAATATAGACATCTGTGCTAAGTTTGAAGATTATAAGTCAAACAGATATGAAGATATGATAATTTTATCATAAAAATACACACGGTTATTTGGCCCATTTGCAGCACTGAACACATGCATTACATAATGATTCTCATCATTTCAACAGTTTGTTTTGACATCATTTAGTGCAATGATCACAAAAGCAGATGCCCATTGTCCACAAGCATTGTTCTCGGTCTTGTCAAAAACGCATAAAATTATGCATTCACGTTTGTATGCTTTAGTCACTTGCTATGAAAAAAACTACTAGAGGTAGAGAGTTCTAACTATGTTCATTGCACTCAGCACACATTTTTACATCAGTGTGCCTAATTTTATGATAATATTTTCACTGTATCAATTGTTACACGTGGGCCACTGACGCACCTGCAGCAGAAATTCAACTTTTGAGAAAAACGCCTTCAAAGATTGTGTTGAGAACTCACAAACTGCAACCCATAGTTACACACTAAAAAAAATAATACACAGGAAAATAGCACTTGGCCAATATCACTAAGTGGTGAGAGAGGGTTTTTTTTCAGTTACTTGATTGTTCAAAATGCTCCTGGGGCGTATACTTCTCCCTCATCTGCCCGTCGATGTTCACGTTCCTGACGTCTCACAGTTTCAATTTTTTTCCTCTTTTGTTTTGCTCTGTCAGAGGATTTTCTGGTTGCTGTTTTGACCCTGAGCATATCTGATTTCTCTGCAAACATCTCTGCATTGCTCCCAGCCACAAGATCCAGTTCAGCAAGCACATCCAGAAGGGCGGTAGATCCCTTATTGTATCCCTTATTGTATGTCATGGTCTGTGTCCCTGGAATCACAGCGCCACAGGAAACACACCTCACCTCCAGACTGCATGCTGACCCCATCCTCTTTGTCTCATCTTCAAATACAGAGACCTGAAAAAAAAATCAAATGTGTGAGAATTGAAGGTACAAGAGAAAGAATGAGAGAAAGAGAGAATAAAGAGACTCAGACTGACAGTTTTTTTTTACACACACACACATACACACACACTGACAGTATGTCAGACTCAGTAAAAATCCACAGAAATATTACTTGGAAAAGTATTTCAATACTTGAGAAAAATAAAAACTGCCTCTGAAAACAAAAATCAAAGAACTTGAAAAAAAAAGAAGAAAAAAAAAAGAAAGAAGTAAATCAATGGGCTCACAAAAAAAGAAGAAAGGTATTCAGATGGCTTTTTTTCTTTCTTTTTTTTGCTATGAAACAAAACAAAAACTCCTGAAATAAAATAGAATACTATATTATATTTATTAAATATTATATATCTGTAGACTATTATATTATTTTCCACAAACCTTTGATATGCATTTTCCACAATGAACTGACGACACCAAGCAGTCCAATGTTGACACATCAACGATGATGTTCTGTGAGGACTGTGGCTGTCCCGAGCGAAGTTGTACTTCGGGAACTGATGCACTTTTTTTTGACGGTGGTTCTTCGTCTGAACTGGAGTCACTGTCACCCGTACACACATGTTTTCTGGTGAAAACGTCCAATTTTCTCTTCGAACTGAGAAGCGGCGTGCTTTCACTGACGCCGGTCGATGTCGAAGGCACCGCTAAGTCGGTCGCTGTTTCGGCAGACTTTTTTTCAGCTTGTGTTGTAATCTTTCGGTTTCTCTTCTTTTTGCCGAATGCAAAGACAGTCCTAAACTTCTTTCCAGCGTGTCTTGGCATTGTCCGTGACTTTTAGTAGAAAATTTCGATCAAAATCTTAGGCAACTGGTGTGTCGATTGAAACCGTGATGAAAACAGACGCCATCTTGGAAAAAGTCACATGACCGATTGGGCCAATGGGCTATTTTTTTACTCCAACAAGCCAATCAGAAACCTCGACTCAGCCACAACCCCTAAAAAATGCCTCTCGGGTTCCTTCGGATTTGCTCTTCGTGTGTTTCCGTGAGTGGAATTTTCCACAGGAAATGGCAATGAGAAGACAGACCGGTGAATGACCTTCACACTGATACCAAACAAGATGGGGTTTCCAAACCAGATCGCGAGCACCAGGCTGTCCAAATCGATGCAAACTTCGAGTTTTTTGTCACATTCGCTCAAACTTCACACACACCCAGGTCAGAAAATGATTTTATTTGCAATGAAATCGGTCAAATTGAGCAAAATGGTTGACAGAAATGCAAAGAAGAGA
The DNA here is from genome assembly GCF_041734735.1 of Babylonia areolata. Taxonomy (NCBI): domain Eukaryota; kingdom Metazoa; phylum Mollusca; class Gastropoda; order Neogastropoda; family Buccinidae; genus Babylonia; species Babylonia areolata. Next base: position 102,636,279 of record NC_134876.1, on the reverse strand, counting down.
CATTGTTTGACCAAATACAAGTATAATCCCAAAACACGTTTTTTAATGATTTTTGGTGAAAAACCTATGCCGTGGTCCACCTTAACATCAGGATTGAAAACACTGTTAATATCGATCTCGGAGAACCTGAATAAAAAGAAACCTGGAAAAGAAAATCAGGCACAAGTTCATTCATATTCCATGAATACAAGTCTAGGAAATGCCCCCTATCTGACCAGTCCTTCAATATTTTCTTCAGAGGATCCCCCCCAAAAAGTAAACTGAGCACAAATATAATAATACATTTGCTCCAGAGAACCTTGAGTTTTGGGGACGTTTAACTCAGCAACATGTTTCAAAACATTCTGCAGCAGAGAACCTGGTGTTTAGAGGCCCTTTAACCCCAGCCTCACCTTCATTGTTGACGCCAGCCACAGACACCTTGCCGGTCAGGTCATCGACGGTGACCACGTGGCGGGAGTCTGGGGAGACGTAGGGGTGTCCAGAGAGCACGGCAGTGGAGACGACGGCGTCAGTGATGTAGTCCATCACCACCTGCAGGGTCTGGTGGTTCAGCAGCGACACACACTCCACCACCACATGGCCGCCTGGCGGAAGGGAAACAGGGGTCACCATGAGAGCAGGGCATCAACAATTACAGAATGTGGGACAATTTTAGTACTGATTCGGAGGCGAACACGGAGCTGAGAGGACATGGCTGCTGAAAGAGGACTGGATGGGATCTGTGAATTAACTGTCTTAAATATCACACTATCGTCAGTTTTGTCTTCACTCTGACTGGCTGGGATCTGTGAATTAACTGTCTTAAGTATCACAGTATCATCAGTTTTGTCTTCACTCTGACTGGATGGGATCTGTGAATTAACTGTCTTAAATATCACACTATCGTCAGTTTTGTCTTCACTCTGACTGGCTGGGATCTGTGAATTAACTGTCTTAAATATCACACTATCGTCAGTTTTGTCTTAATAATAATAATAATAATAATAATGGTATTTATATAGCGCTGGATCTTGTGCAGAGACAAATCAAAGCGCTTTCGCACCAGTCATTCACACGGACTGGCTGGGATCTGTGAATTAACTGTCTTAAATATCACAGTATCGTCAGTTTGCCTTCACTCTGTCTGGCTGGGATCTGTGAATTAACTGTCTTAAATATCACAGTATCGTCAGTTTGCCTTCACTCTGTCGTCTTTGCTGACAATGTGCCATTGGAACCAAGTGAACTGTCTCCCCTCCACTTTTGCATTTGTGATACAGGCGAAAACTTATCACCTGAAAGAATACCTATATAACTGAGTAAGGTAGTGTGTGTGTGTGTGTGTGTGTGTGTGTGTGTGTGTGTGTGTGTGTGTGTGTTATTATCATACATTATTCTATTTATTTTAAACCCTTCAAAATACAAGTCTCAGATAAACAGTCTATTGTTATTGAAAAATGACATTCTCAAATATTACAGACAGAGGTGCTTTCAAGTTTGTTTTTCTGAAGATGCTCATGCACATTTTTTTTTTTTTTTTTTTTTTTTTTGAGTCAGTGTACTGCGGTCTGACTTCAGATTAGTTTTCTGGATATGACAGTTACATTAGATTAGTTTTCTGGATATGACATTTACATCAGATTAGTTTTCTGGATATGACATTTAATCAGATTAGTTTTCTGGATATGACATTTACATCAGTTTTCTGGATATGACATTTACATCAGATTAGTTTTCTGGATATGGCATTTACATCAGTTTTCTGGATATGACATTTACATCAGATTAGTTTTCTGGATATGACATTTACATCAGTTTTCTGGATATGACATTTACATCAGATTAGTTTTCTGGATATGACATTTACAGTGACCAAACAGCACATCCACAACTGAAGACATCTATACTTTTATTTAACTGAAACAATGGGCATAAAAGCCAAAGAATGAGGCACACAGCAATAGAACAGATACGCAGGCAAAAGTACTTATGTTTTTCTTGTTAACCATACTATAAAGCCAGAGAGCGAGGCACACAGCTACTGGACAGATACACAGACAAAAAAAGACATCTTAAAAGTTTCTTGTTAACCGTACCAATGGGTACAAAAGCCAGAGAGTGAGGCAGACAGCAATATAACATACACACAAGCGACCCTAAATGTTTCTTCTTAACCATTCATGTTTCTTGTTAACCATACTAAAAAGCCAGGGAGTGAGGGACACTGCCACAGGACAGTTACACAGACAAAAGACGTCTTGTTAAGCGTACCGATGGGGACAAAGGCCAGGGAGTGAGGGACACAGCCACAGGACAGTTACACAGACAAAAGACGTCTTGTTAAGCGTACCAATGGGGACAAAGGCCAGGGAGTGAGGGACACAGCCATGGGACAGTTACACAGACAAAAGACGACTTGTTAAGCGTACCGATGGGGACAAAGGCCAGGGAGTGAGGGACACAGCCACAGGACAGTTACACAGACAAAAGACGTCTTGTTAAGCGTACCGATGGGGACAAAGGCCAGGGAGCGAGGCACACAGCCATGGGACAGTTACACAGACAAAAGACGACTTGTTAAGCGTACCGATGGGGACAAAGGCCAGGGAGTGAGGGACACAGCCACAGGACAGTTACACAGACAAAAGACGTCTTGTTAAGCGTACCGATGGGGACAAAGGCCAGGGAGCGGGGCACACAGCCATAGGAGGAGAGGTCCACGGCCTTGACGTAGAGCATGTTGTCCAGGTCCAGCTTGGTGAGGCCCTGCTGACCGTTGTGGGTCACGTAGCCGTAGTCAAACACGTGACGCAGGTCGTTAGGGGGCGCGATGAACAGGGCCTGGATCTGAAGGTAAATGAAAACATTAATTGTTGGGTTTTTTTCCCTTCGTCTTCTCCTTCTTCTGTGTTCGTAGGCTGCAATTTCCACCCCCTATCTCCACCTTTAATTCCAACACTCAGCTAGCCAAGACTCCTGTCCTCACCCCTCCCTTGACCTGATCAATGTGGATGCCAACAGGCTGGGTGAGCATGAAGTGAAACCCCCTCTCTCTGTCTCACTCACTCTCCCTCACCCCTTCTCTATCTACCCCCTTAATCCCAACACTCAACTACCCTAGAGACACCCCTGACTTGACTGAATTGGTTGTTGACAAGCTGACTGAACATGGAGTGATGCTCACTCTCTTGTGTCTCTCTACCTTGCTCTCTCTCACTCTCTCACCCACTTCCCCCTTTGTCCCGACACTCAACTAGCCGTGACTCCTACCTTTACCCCTACTGACCTGATCAAAGTGGTTGCCGACATGCAGAATGAGAATGGTGCAATGCTTGCTGTCTCTGTCACCCCTTCTCCACCTCTCCCCTTAATCCCAACACTCAACCACAGGTTGAATGGCTATGGACTGATGCTTGTTGGTTCACTCTCTCTCTCATCCCCTCTCTGTCCCCCCCCACACCCCAGCCCCCTCCCTCCTCCCTTTCGTCCAAACACTCAACTAGCCAAGAGCCACCCACTGACCTGATCAAAGTGGTTGCCTACAGGCTGGGTGTGCACAGAGCGGTGCTGGACAATCTTGCTTGCGTCACGGATGACGACGATGGTCTTGGAGCTGTCGTCGTTGCCACCGTTCCAGCACAGCACCCACACCTGGTCCAGGTGCTCCACATAGTGCAGCTGCATCGGCTGTTTGTCTGTGGCGATCACCTGCACACACACACACACACACACACACAAGTTTCAAGTTTAGTTAATTTCTAACTCCTATTGAACCATGGAGGATTACAAGGCAACTGTGTGCACACACACAAACATACAAGTTTCAAGTTTGGTCAACTTTTAATTCCTACTGAAACATGGGTGATTACAACAAGGCAATCAACTGTGCACGCGCGCACACACACACACACACACACACACACACACAAACACACCAACTCACACACGCACACACACACATACAAGTTTCAAGTTTTGTCAACTTTTAATTCCTACTGGAGCATGGGAGATTACAAGGCACTCAACTGCGCGCACAAGCGCGTGCACATGCACGCACGCGCGCGCACACACACACACACACACACAAACACACCAACTCACACACACACACACTTGATTACAACAAGGCAATCAACTGCACACACACTCACACACACAGAGTTTCACATAGGCCTAGTTTGCATCAGTTTGACATGGTACAGTATATGACACCAAATTTCAAGTTTAGGCAAATTTTAATTCTTATGAAGCATGGGGAATTGCAACAAGGCATGCACCTGCATACACACAAGTTTAGTCAACTTTTAATTCCTGTTGAACCATGGAGGATTACAACAAGGCACATGTGCACACCCTCACACACACACACCCTCACACACACACGTTTCAAGTTAAGTCCTATTGAAGCATGGGGCATTGCAACAAGGCAAACAACTTTCAAATACACACACACACACACAATCACTAACACACACACAATCCCTCGCACGACAGTACCTGCAAGGGGACCCACTTCTTGGCCGTCTCGATGACCACCACACGGTTCATGTCGGGCTGACTGGCGTACACAAAGCTGTTCTTCACGTTCACCACCTCGCCCCAGCTACAGTCGCGGTCGTCCGGGCACAGTCGCAGAGGCCCATCCAGGTTGTCCGGGATGAACTTGAAGAAGCCAAAGTCTTTGTGGACAGAGCGGGTGCGGAGGCAGTCGTCAGGGCTGTAGACTGTGTAGCCTTCCTTGTGGAACACCATGAACAGGCCAGAGTCCGGCAGGGTGTAACCCACTGTCAAAACAGAAACAGCACTGTCAGAACAGAAACAGCACCACAGCACTGTCAAAATAGAAACAGTCCTGAAACAGAAACAGCACTGTCAACAGAAACAGCACTGTCAAAATAGAAACAGTCCTGAAACAGAAACAGCACTGTCAACAGAAACAGCACTGTCAAAATAGAAACAGTCCTGAAACAGAAACAGCACTGTCAACAGAAACAGCACTGTCAAAATAGAAACAGTCCTGAAACAGAAACAGCACTGTCAACAGAAACAGCACTGTCAACAGAAACAGCACTGTCAAAATAGAAACAGTCCTGAAACAGAAACAGCACTGTCAACAGAAACAGCACTGTCAACAGAAACAGCACGGTCAAAACAGAAACAGCACTGTCCTTATGTGACAGTGCAGAAGGAAATAACTCACTGTCAAAACAGAAACAGCACTGTCCTTATAAAACAGTCCTGAGGGAAATAAGTCACTGTCAAAACAGAAACAGCACTGTCCTTATAAAACAATTCAGCAGGCAATAACTCACTGTCAAAACAGAAACAGCACTGTCCTTATAAAACAATCCTGAGGGAAATAAGTCACTGTCAAAACAGAAACAGCACTGTCCTTATAAAACAATTCAGCAGGCAATAACTCACTGTCAAAACAGAAACAGCACTGTCCTTATAAAACAATCCTGAGGGAAATAAGTCACTGTCAAAACAGAAACAGAACTGTCCTTATAAAACAATTCAGCAGGCAATAACTCACTGTCAAAACAGAAACAGCACTGTCCTTATAAAACAATCCTGAGGGAAATAAGTCACTGTCAAAACAGAAACAGAACTGTCCTTATAAAACAATTCAGCAGGCAATAACTCACTGTCAAAACAGAAACAGCACTGTCCTTATAAAACAATCCTGAGGGAAATAAGTCACTGTCAAAACAGAAACAGCACTGTCCTTATAAAACAATCCTGAGGGAAATAAGTCACTGTCAAAACAGAAACAGCACTGTCCTCATAAAACAATTCAGCAGGCAATAACTCACTGTCAAAACAGAAACAGCACTGTCCTTATAAAACAGTCCTGAGGGAAATAAGTCACTGTCAAAACAGAAACAGAACTGTCCTTATAAAACAATTCAGCAGGCAATAACTCACTGTCAAAACAGAAACAGCACTGTCCTTATAAAACAATTCAGCAGGCAATAATTCACTGTCAAAACAGAAACAGCACTGTCCTTATAAAACAATCCTGAGGGAAATAAGTCACTGTCAAAACAGAAACAGCACTGTCCTTATAAAACAGTCCTGAGGGAAATAAGTCACTGTCAAAACAGAAACAGAACTGTCCTTATAAAACAATTCAGCAGGCAATAACTCACTGTCAAAACAGAAACAGCACTGTCCTTATAAAACAGTCCTGAGGGAAATAAGTCACTGTCAAAACAGAAACAGAACTGTCCTTATAAAACAATTCAGCAGGCAATAACTCACTGTCAAAACAGAAACAGCACTGTCCTTATAAAACAGTCCTGAGGGAAATAACTCACTGTCAAAACAGAAACAGCACTGTCCTTATAAAACAATTCAGCAGGCAATAACTCACTGTCAAAACAGAAACAGCACTGTCCTTATAAAACAATTCAGCAGGCAATAATTCACTGTCAAAACAGAAACAGCACTGTCCTTATAAAACAATTCAGCAGGCAATAATTCACTATCAAAACAGAAACAGCACTGTCCTTATAAAACAGTCCTGAGGGAAATAACTCACTGTCAAAACAGAAACAGAACTGTCCTTATAAAACAATTCAGCAGGCAATAATTCACTATCAAAACAGAAACAGCACTGTCCTTATAAAACAATTCAGCAGGCAGTGATTCACTGTCAAAACAGAAACAGCACTGTCCTTATAAAACAATTCAGCAGGCAATAATTCACTGTCAAAACAGAAACAGCACTGTGTTTATAAAACAATACTGAAGAGAATAAGCCACTCCCGTTGAAACAGAAACAGAACAATCCTCATAAATTAGTTCAAGTAGTACAAAATGGTGTTTCAATATCAATTAATGCTGACACATAACAGAACAACTGATCAGCAGTAGAAAAGGAATCTTCAGTCATTTTTTGTTGTGTTTTTTTTTATGTTTTAATTACTTTGTCTAAATATGTAAGAAGAAAAAAGTATCTTTCACTATGATTTCATATTCTTTTTCTTTATAACAAAGAAAGAAAAAGAAAAAAAGGCCCAGTCTGAACACACACTACTCACATCCCCATGACTTTTCGTCTTTCATGATGACAACGGAAGCGACGTCCTCTGAAGTGCCAGCCTGGTTCTTGGCCACACACTTGTAGGCTCCGCTGTCCCTCTGAGAGTCTGTGTTGAACACCAGCAGCAGTTCATCGTGATCTGGGGAACAACACATCATCACATTTAGCGTTCTGTCCCTCTGAGAGTCTGTGTTGAACACCAGCAGTTCATCGTGATCTGGGGAACAACACATCATCACACTTCGCTTTCTGTCCCTCTGAGAGTCTGTGTTGAACACCAGAAGTTCATTGTGATCTGGGGAACAACACATCATCACACTTAGTTTTCTGTCCCTCTGAGAGTCTGTGTTGAACACCAGCAGTTCATCGTGATCTGGGGAACAACACATCACACATCATCGCACTTAGCTTTCTGTCCATCTGAGAGTCTGTGTTGAACACCAGCAGTTCATCGTGATCTGGGGAACAACACATCATCACACTTAGTTTTCTGTCCCTCTGAGAGTCTGTGTTGAACACCAGAAGTTCATCGTGATCTGGGGAACAACACATCACACATCATCACACTTAGCTTTCTGTCCCTCTGAGAGTCTGTGTTGAACACCAGCAGTTCATCGTGATCTGGGGAACAACACATCATCACACTTAGCTTTCTGTCCCTCTGAGAGTCTGTGTTGAACACCAGCAGTTCATCATGATCTGGGGAACAACACATCATCACACTTAGCTTTCTGTCCCTCTGAGAGTCTGTGTTGAACACCAGAAGTTCATCGTGATCTGGGGAACAACACATCACACATCATCACACTTAGCTTTCTGTCCCTCTGAGAGTCTGTGTTGAACACCAGCAGTTCATCGTGATCTGGGGAACAACACATCATCACACTTAGCTTTCTGTCCCTCTGAGAGTCTGTGTTGAACACCAGCAGTTCATCATGATCTGGGGAACAACACATCATCACACTTAGCTTTCTGTCCCTCTGAGAGTCTGTGTTGAACACCAGCAGTTCATCATGATCTGGGGAACAACACATCATCACACTTCGCTTTCTGTCCAATTTATCTGTCCAAGATGAACAGACTGATTTTGAACTGACTGATTTTTTACAGAATACAATACAATACAATGCAACACAATGCAATACAATACAAAGCAATGCAATACAGTGCAATGCAATACAGTGCAATGCAATGCAATACAATACAATGCAATGCAATGCAATGCAATGCAATACCAATACATCTTTATTCATCCATCTGGGAATTCTTTGTGCATCCAGATTAACCGATTTATTTTTAATTGATTTTGTAAACAGCTCAACCAACTGATTTTGAGCCAACAGATTTTTTCACACAGATGAACTGACTGATTTTAAACTGGCTGATTTATGTGTTGATTAAGGTTTTCAAGGCTAAAGAAAAACAAACGCATCCACACACAAGTCTGGTTTGGAAATGCCGTTAAATGGTCCCAGCTAAGTTGAGAATGAAACTGTTCAGGATGACCACACTCAACCTGTGTGTGTGACATGGATGTAACTTCTTCTTCTTCATTCGTGGTTGCAACTCCCACGTTCACTCGTATGTACACAAGTGGGCTTTTACATGTATGACCATTTTTACACCGCCATCAAGGCAGCCATACTCCATTTTTGGGGGGGTGTATGCTGGGTATGTTCTTGTTTCCATAACCCACCGAACGCTGACATGGATTACAGGATCTTTAACGTGCGTATTTGATCTTTTGCTTGCGTATACACACGAAGGGGGTTCAGGCACAAGTAGGTCTGCACATACGTTGACCTGGGAGATCGGAAAAAATCTCCACCCTTTACCCACCAGGCTTCGTTACCGAGATTTGAACCGGTGACCCTCAGATTGAAAGTCCAACGCTTTAACCACTCGGCCACTGCGCCCATCACATGGATGTAACAAATTGTGGCAGTCACACCCTACAACATGTACATGACAGGAAGCCTAGGAAAATCATATGTTTTTGCTGCTGTTGTGTGTGCATCACACTGCCGTTTTGTAGTTAGCTGCACAGAACGGACGTTACTCACACACACACACACACACACAGATACTTACAGCACATGACTAAAAAAACAGCATAACTGAAGACTTCCAACCCACAATCTCCTCCATTCATCAATCAATATACGCTGACCATGGCACCCCATGTGGGGAAAAAAAAAAGAAAAAGAGAAAGAAAAAAGTGAATTCTCACCCTCCATGGCGTAGTGGTGAGTCTCCTGAGTGATGGGAACGTTGTTCTTGTGCCAGTTGATGGAGGGTTTGGGCACGCCTTCTGCGTGGCACTTCATCTTGGCGTTCAGCTTCGGCAGGTGGATCTGGGAGTGCGGCGACACCTTCACGATGGGCGGCACTGTGATGAGGAAGGAGACGATCAAAATGTTAATAATAATGATAATCATAACAATGATATTCATAATGATACTGCTACTACTACTGCTATTACTACCAATACTACCACTAATAGCAGTGATATCAATAATAATGATAATTATCATAACAATAATAATGACGACACTACACACTAATGCTTTCACCTTCCAGGCTGGGAGCCCATGGCATTTACAAGGAACAGTTCAATATAAACAAGGAACAGTTCAATATAAACAAGGAACAGTTCAATATAAACATACATGCATCAAGCACACCCATGTATGCAAAAGCATGAGCACACGACCAAACATACACAAACCCACCTGCCCATGCCCACACACAGCCAGCAAAAGTTCAAGACGCGCATCAGTCAATAAAATTGTAGGCAGATTGGAACAGATGTGTTTTGAGAGACTTTCTAAACTGAACTGGTATCCATGTGACAGACTGAAAAGGTGGGCTTGTTCTATGCAACTGTGCCAAGATAGGAGGCAGAGTGCTGACCATGGCATTTTTTGGTTTCTTTGAGGAATTGTCAGCATTCTAAATTCAGCAGCTTGAGCGCAAAGATCTAAGAGTACAGATCAAAATAAGTCACAAAGGTATGTGGGTGCAGTGTGATTCACAACATTAAAATGCATGGTAACTAGCTTGTAATCCATCCACATTGAATAGTGTGGAAAATTATCAAATATTTCTTAGAACTATTACACTTACATACTGACAAAATGCATAATATTCTGGCGGTCGTCTGTATGTGTGAGACATTCACAGGTTGTTTGCTGGTTTCTTTTGCTTGGTTGTTGTTATCATTGTTGTTTGTTGTTTTTTGTTTGTTTGTGGGGTTTTTTTTGGGGTTTTTTCCCCTAAACAAGAATGCATTGTTAGTACCAATTCTGAAATGCCTGGGTCTTGTTTGCTTATTTGTTGTTGTTTTTTTTCTTCTTTATTTTCCCCCATCCAACTGATGTAGATGTTATTGTCAGTGATCATTATTTAAAACAAATACAAAATTGGACAAAAAAAGGAAATCAGGATTCTTGCAGTGCTGGGAACAATGGAATAATTATGAAACACTGGAAACAATGGAATAATTATGAACATTACAAGGGGATTTGTCAGTGTCACGGCTAAAAATTATTTTTTTGTTTGTTTCTTTTTGTTTTTACAAAAAATGATAACAGTATAGCCTATGATGCTTCAAAGTAAACTAAATGGCTTTGTTTCAGATATTTTCTGTTCAGAAAATACCTAAGCAAGTGATCTTTTCTTATTATTGTTTTTTTTTTCCTTCATATTTTTGAGATACAAGGTTACAAACAACACTCAAGCCCCATCAACATAAGAAACATCATACAAACAAAAGACAAAAGAAGTTCACTCTGATTTGATCATTAACCCTTTCTGAACTGAAAAGGTTTGCTAATGCTAAGTTCTATGCTGAGAAAAAAAATCTAATATAAAATCCACACTAGTAATCTTATACAGTATACATCACCACACTACATTCCTACTATCAATCAAACCTCTCAGAAATAATAATCTTTTTATAACGCAACTTACACAATACACCGCCCCCCCCCATCCCCCCACCCACTCCCCCTCACACACACATACACACACACTCCTGATCATAATGTACATCCATAAAATACTTAGTCCAGAGCACACATGTACAATGAAAGAGACAGACAGAGAGAAAGAGACAGAGAGAGACAGCATGTGCACATTTCCATTTCACTTCCTGTCACACAGCCACACACACTTCACCACCATCCCACGCCTAGAAACGAAAAGGACATTTTCCTCACTCTCATTTTATACACGTCAAAATCAAACATGTGAGTCTTCAGCTTCAAGAAGAATACGGCCAAAGAGAACTTACTCTGAAGTCAAAATCAAACATGTGAGTCTTCAGCTTCAAGAAGAATACGGCCAAAGAGAACTTACTCTGAAGTCAAAATCAAACATGTGAGCCTTCAGCTTCAAGAAGAATACCGCCAAAGAGAACTTACTCTGAAGTCAAAATCAAACATGTGAGCCTTCAGCTTCAAGAAGAATACGGCCAAAGAGAACTTACTCTGAAGTCAAAATCAAACATGTGAGCCTTCAGCTTCAAGAAGAATACCGCCAAAGAGAACTTACTCTGAAGTCAAAATCAAACATGTGAGCCTTCAGCTTCAAGAAGAATACCGCCAAAGAGAACTTACTCTGAAGTCAAAATCAAACATGTGAGTCTTCAGCTTCAAGAAGAATACGGCCAAAGAGAACTTACTCTGAACCTTGAGAGCATGGACCTGCAAGATGGAGCTGTCTGCGGAATCCTCACAGGAGTAGTTGCCCATGTGGTGCACGCCCATCTTGCTGAAGAACAGAGAGCCGTCGTCCAGCACCTGCCACACACCATCACACGCTCTCTGTGTACAGTCATCGTCATAGTGATAGTGATGATAATAATAACTGTAATGATGATGATAACAATGATAATAATAATGATAAAATAAGTAGATTTAAAAAATAAAATAATAATGATGATGATAATGGAAATTATAACAAGGAAAAAATAATAAGCATGATTGTCATCATCATCATACTGATAGTAATCATAATAACGATGGTACCAACAACATTAGTAATAATAACAGTAACAACAATAATGACAATAATAATAAAACTATAATAATAACAATAATACAAATAACAACATCAATGATAACACATTAACACAATTCTTTCAGAATAAAACCATCACACACACCCAAACACCCACACACACACACACACACACCCAAACACCCACACACTAACCATCAGTTCCCCAGTGGCGTTGGCAAGGTCACGGATGTTGACGCCTTGTCTCCTCCACACGACGTTGGCTCCTTTGGCAGCCAGACCACACTTCAGCTCCAGTCCGTTGCCCACCGTGGCCAGTGTGGGGACGATGTGCACAATGGGCGACAGGGACGCTGCAAAGCTGGGACTCTCAGACTTCTCATCGGCATCCAGGTTGTCTGGAACAGCAGACAGCAGAGTTTTGTGCAGTGTTGTGTTGTGTTGTACTATGCTGTGCTGCGATGTATTGTACTGTATTGCATTTCATTGTGTTGTGTTGTGTTCAGCTGTGCTGTGCTGTAGTGTAGTGCATTATGTTGTATTGTACTATGCTGTGCTGTGCTGTACTGTGCTGTGCTGTGCTGTGCTGTGCTGTATTGTATTGTATTGCATTTGGTGTGCTGTATTGTATTGTATTGCATTGTGCTATGCTGTATCGCATTGCACTGCACTGCACTGTACTGTACTGTATTGTATTGTATTGCATTGCATTGTGCTATGCTGTATCGCATTGCACTGCACTGCACTGTATTGTATTGTATTGCATTGCATTGTGCTATGCTGTATCGCATTGCACTGCACTGCACTGCACTGTATTGTATTGTATTGTATTGTATTGTGCTATGCTGTATCGCATTGTATTGTATTGTATTGTATTGTGCTATGCTGTATCGCACTGCATTGCACTGCACTATATTGTATTGTATTGCATTGTGCTATGCTGTATCGCATTGCACTGCACTGCACTGCACTGTATTGTATTGTATTGTATTGTATTGTGCTATGCTCTATCGCATTGCACTGCACTGCACTATATTGTATTGTATTGTATTGTGCTATGCTGTATCGCATTGCACTGCACTGCACTGCACTGTATTGCATTGTATTGCATTGTGCTATGCTCTATCGCATTGCACTGCACTGCACTATATTGTATTGTATTGTATTGTATTGTATTGTATTGTGCTATGCTGTATCGCACTGCACTGCACTGTATTGTATTGTATTGTGCTATGCTGTATCGCATTGCACTGCACTGCACTGTATTGTATTGTATTGTATTGTATTGTATTGTGCTATGCTGTATCACATTGCACTGCACTGCACTGCACTGCATTGTATTGTATTGTATTGCATTGTATTGTATTGTATTGCATTGTGCTATGCTGAGCTGTGCTGTATTGTCTTGTACTGTGATGTGTTGTATTGCATTGTGCTGTGTTGTAATGTACTGTATTGCATTGTATTGCACTGTGCTATGCTGTGCTGTATTACATTACATTTTATTGTATTGTATTGTATTACTTTTTGTCACAACAGATTTCACTGTGTGAAATTTGGGCTGCTCTCCATGGGAAGAGTGTGCCTCTACAGTGTAGTGCCACCCCCTGTTTTTCTCACTTCTTTTTTTCCTGCCTACACATGTAGGTTTTTCTACAGAATTTTGCCAAGGACAATCCTTTTGTTGCCATGGGTTCTTTTACATGCTTTAAGTGCATGCTGCACATGGACTTCGGTTTACTTTCTTGTATGAATGACTAGTGTCCAGACCACTGTTCAAGGTCTAGTGGAGGGGAAGGAAATACTGCCAATAGTAGGAATGAATCCCAAATGCTCATGTTCTCTTGCTTCCTATGCGGATATGTTACCACTTGTCAATCACACCACTGCTCTATTTTCAAGGAGGCTCAGTACTGCATGTCAAACCACATTTATGTTCCCCACCCACGCTACCTAAAGCCAGGTGCAACTGCAGGTTTTGAATAAATAGGAAGATGAGGTGTGCAGACTAGTCCACATAAAGAGCAATGTCGAAGAAGACGCCCACCGAAACTCAATGTGCATCTGTTATAAAACAAAGAAATTCAGTAAAAATTATTTCCCCACAAATTCAGAAAACAAACAACCCCCCCCCCCCCCCCAAAAAAAAAAAAAAAAAAAAAACAAACAAAAACACTACTTACTGAAAGCCTGCTCAAATTCATCCAGAGACAAGCGACCATCTGCATTGAGCTTGTCGTCGTACCAAATGAGGTCGGTCAGCTGGCAGATGTCGCTGATGTCCCCAAACTCCTCCGACTTCTGGCGTGTCGTCAGCTCCTCGTATGACAGCTGGTAGTCAGTGTTCATGTCCAGGTAGCTGAACATGAGGCTGGTCAGGTAGTCACGCTCTGCAACACCACCACTCAATGATGAACACTCTGTGCCCCAGCTGCGCTGCACTTTCTTAGGGACCAGCCCTACAACAGCTGTGTGCACTGTTAAAGCAGTACCTTCATACACAAAATGCACACAACATATGTCATCAGAAAAACGCTTAACCCTTTCGCTGCCAGGAAAATAAGATTTAAGTGAAATCTATTTGCCAGGGCTTTTTCACAAAAAACGGGTATAAATTTTCAAAAAATTATGTGCTCTTTGTTATTTGAGAAAGACCCATAAAAGTATATATTTTCTGAAAGGTAAATAAATAATACAAAACACATGTTTTCCCATTTTATATATTTTTAGTGACATGCTGTTGTTTTGAAATCAGTGTTTTGTTTTTTTGTCACATTTTCAACTTGTTCATTGCAAACATTGGTCAGGTAATTTGCACTAAAATATCATATTTTCTGGACAAATGGATATCTGCACACACAAAATCATACTAGTACAACCACAATATATATATTTTTTTTTTTAAAGAGACAGATACACAATGCATTGTGACTTCTCCAAGTGATAATATGGATGTGGGGCCACGCCCCCTCAGTCTCCACCCCCCTCCTCTTCACCCCTCTTATATGATCACTTTATCCAGTTCTCATCAGACCGCGTTGGCTGAGTACCAAGAAAATCGCCTACACTGTGTCCTGCTAATAATTCAGTCACTCTGTGTCATCTGCTACGGTTGTACAGCCGGCATCACTCACTGATAGTCGTATTTTGGCCACTCTCTTGATTGCTCCCTTTATTTTGTCAAATCGTCCTATAAATGTTCATCACTGTCTTCTCCTTCGAATTTACACTTCAATTCTTTCTGAACATCAGCTAAAGAAAGCAATTCAGAAAGATTCCCCAAGCTAAAGCGACCAGCATTTTCGTCAGCGAACTGAATGCAAACCAGGGAAAAGTCTGAATATTTCAATGACGAGTTATCTCGTCATTTTGGCAGCAAAGCGTACATGCTTGCGATGACAAGTTATCTCATCATATAGGCAGCCTAGAGGTTAATGCTCTTGTAAATACTGTTGAACAATGTGGAGGTGAAAGCTAAACAAACTAAACACAACACTCTTGTTGCCATGGGTTGTTTCTCAGTGTGCCAAAAGTGCCTCACTTAATTGTCTCATCTGAATGACTTGACGATCAGTTTGATTTTCCCGTCAAAATTTGAAGAAAGGGCAGTGTACCAGCAGATAAACATCTTGACCATTCTGCTACCTTGCTGTATTCCCCACTATTCCTCCTAACAGCTGTGACAGCACTAACCCAACAGATAAACATCTTGACCATTCTGCTACCTTGCTGTATTCCCCACTATTCCTCCTAACAGCTGTGACAGCACTAACCCAACAGATAAACATCTTGACCATTCTGCCACCTTGCTGTATTCCCCACTATTCCTCCTAACAGCTGTGACAGCACTAACCCAACAGATAAACATCTTGACCATTCTGCCACCTTGCTGTATTCCCCACTATTCCTCCTAACAGCTGTGACAGCACTAACCCAACAGATAAACATCTTGACCATTCTGCCACCTTGCTGTATTCCCCACTATTCCTCCTAACAGCTGTGACAGCACTAACCCAACAGATAAACATCTTGACCATTCTGCCACCTTGCTGTATTCCCCACTATTCCTCCTAACAGCTGTGACAGCACTAACCCAACAGATAAACATCTTGACCATTCTGCCACCTTGCTGTATTCCCCACTATTCCTCCTAACAGCTGTGACAGCACTAACCCAACAGATAAACATCTTGACCATTCTGCCACCTTGCTGTATTCCCCACTATTCCTCCTAACAGCTGTGACAGCACTAACCCAACAGATAAACATCTTGACCATTCTGCCACCTTGCTGTATTCCCCACTATTCCTCCTAACAGCTGTGACAGCACTAACCCAACAGATAAACATCTTGACCATTCTGCCACCTTGCTGTATTCCCCACTATTCCTCCTAACAGCTGTGACAGCACTAACCCAACAGATAAACATCTTGACCATTCTGCCACTTTGCTGTATTCCCCACTATTCCTCCTAACAGCTGTGACAGCACTAACCCAACAGATAAACATCTTGACCATTCTGCCACCTTGCTGTATTCCCCACTATTCCTCCTAACAGCTGTGACAGCACTAACCCAACAGATAAACATCTTGACCATTCTGCCACCTTGCTGTATTCCCCACTATTCCTCCTAACAGCTGTGACAGCACTAACCCAACAGATAAACATCTTGACCATTCTGCCACCTTGCTGTATTCCCCACTATTCCTCCTAACAGCTGTGACAGCACTAACCCAACAGATAAACATCTTGACCATTCTGCCACCTTGCTGTATTCCCCACTATTCCTCCTAACAGCTGTGACAGCACTAACCCAACAGATAAACATCTTGACCATTCTGCCACCTTGCTGTATTCCCCACTATTCCTCCTAACAGCTGTGACAGCACTAACCCAACAGATAAACATCTTGACCATTCTGCTACCTTGCTGTATTCCCCACTATTCCTCCTAACAGCTGTGACAGCACTAACCCAACAGATAAACATCTTGACCATTCTGCCACCTTGCTGTATTCCCCACTATTCCTCCTAACAGCTGTGACAGCACTAACCCAACAGATAAACATCTTGACCATTCTGCCACCTTGCTGTATTCCCCACTATTCCTCCTAACAGCTGTGACAGCACTAACCCACCGGGCCTTACCTTCCTTCACCTCCAGCTTACAGTCGGGCTCCTGGAAGCGCTTGCAGTAGAACACCAGCAGCTGGTGTTTGAACTTGGCCAGCTCTGCCTTCGTGCACTCCTTGTAGCCACCATCTGACTGGTAGCCGTCATCATCATCGTCATAGCTGCTGGCCATAGCTGTAGCCTTCTTGCCTCCCTTGGTCTGGAACTCCTGCCCCGTCTCTTCTTCTACATGGTCCCAGGGGGAGGGGTCCACCATGTTGTCACCATCGTCCTGGTCTGACGTTTTAGCGGACGCTGCAGACAGCAGACATGCAGCCACAACGTGTCAAAATCTCTGCTGTCTGAACCATGGGTAGGGATTTGGGGGACAATGTGTCAAAATCTCTGCTGCCTGAACGATGGGTACGACAATGTGTCAAAATCTTTGCTGCCTGAACGATGGGTACGACAATGTGTTAAAATCTCTGCTGCCTGAATGATGGGTACGACAATGTGTTAAAATCTCTGCTGCCTGAACCATGGGTAGGGGTTTGGGGGACAATGTGTCAAAATCTCTGCTGCCTGAACGATGGGTACGACAATGTGTCAAAATCTCTGCTGCCTGAATGATGGGTACGACAATGTGTTAAAATCTCTGCTGCCTGAACGATGGGTACGATAATGTGTCAAAATCTCTGCTGCCTGAACCATGGGTAGGGGTTTGGGGGACAATGTGTCAAAATCTCTGCTGCCTGAACGATGGGTACGACAATGTGTTAAAATCTCTGCTGCCTGAACGATGGGTACGATAATGTGTCAAAATCTCTGCTGCCTGAATGATGGGTACGACAATGTGTTAAAATCTCTGCTGCCTGAACGATGGGTACGACAATGTGTCAAAATCCCTGCTGCCTGAACCATGGGTAGGGGTTTGGGCGACAATGTGTCAAAATCCCTGCTGCCTGAACCATGGGTAGGGGTTTGGGCGACAATGTGTCAAAATCCCTGCTGCCTGAACGATGGGAAGGGGTTTGGGGGGGAGTGGGAAGCATGGGAGGGGGGTGGGGGGGGGTGTTTTGCTGTACTTCAATGCATCATTGCATGTGTGTGTGTTTGCTGTTTTTGTTATTTCTGAGCACAGCGGTCACAGCTGACATAAGACAGGCACTGACTTTGCCTTGTCTCACATCTTTATTCTTAACCCTTCGCTTTGTGGATGCACTCTAAGTGCTTCAATACATGGGGAGGACTTCTTTGACTCTTTCATCCCTGCAGCATGGTTTTCCAGTTTACTGAGAATTCACCCTTTCCTTCCTGCAGCACAGAAAATCGGTTCTCGCGGTACACGCTTTGAACTTCCTGCGAGTCGCGTCATCAACGCGCATCATCTATCCTTCACCGGATCACTAGCAGGGCAGTGTTTATGAGTGGAATGGATGCCAGACACCCCCCTCCCTCTCCCTAAGCCGTGGGAAAGTGGGCGCCACTACATTCTTGCTAATGTGCTGTGTAGACACACGGACACTGAAAAATGGAATGTGTAAAAGTTCGGATTCTGACCAGTTTTCTGATGATGAGTTTTACAACGCTCTGACAGATAATGATTTCAATCTGACGGGCGCAATAGCCGAGTGGTTAAAGCGTTGGATTGTCAATCTGAGGGTCCTGGGTTCGAATCACGGTGACGGCGCCTGGTGGGTAAAGGGTGGAGATTTTTACGATCTCCCAGGTCAACATATGTGCAGACCTGCTAGTGCCTGAACCCCCTTCGTGTGTATATGCAAGCAGAAGATCAAATACGCACGTTAAAGATCCTGTAATCCATGTCAGCGTTCGGTAGGTTATGGAAACAAGAACATACCCAGCATGCACACCCCCGAAAAACGGAGTATGGCTGCCTACATGGTGGGGTAAAAACGGTCATACACGTAAAAGCCCACTCGTGTGCATACAAGTGAACGCAGAACAAGAAGAAGAAGAAGATTTCAATCTGTTTCAAATGAATGACGAGGAGAGAGTGCAATTAGCTGTTGCTACAGACGCACAGATAGCGGGTGATGAAAAGTTCAAAAAGTAACAAGTGTGAAAATTGTGGTGTATACTTGTGCAGTAACTGGCATGACTGCTTCAAGGTATATCACACACGTGTCACCTTTGTGTGGCATATTACGTGATGACTGTGACACAGACATGCGTATTTAGAGACAGTATCGTTTCTGAATAGTTTTTGTTCAAGAATTGTGTAGATAATGATCTGATTCTGGCTTAGTGACTGCTAGTGTAGTGAAAGGCATATATTCTCTTTGAGACAAGTTCATGTGACAGCGCTCTTAGGGTTCAGATAATGATTCACACACACGCTACAGCAGACGACAGCTTTCGCAACTAACGCGCGTAATGTGTGACGTCACTCCCAGTTTGAACGCAAAGCCGCTTACATCATTTTGTCCTCCTCGCCAGACAACCTACTCACGGTTCGACCAGTGTTGCGTCGCAGTATGCTACTGGCTGAGCTGGAATCTGTGTTTCTGCACCACCGTATTTAATATATCTTTGGTCAGGTCAGTAAACTCCAAATATTATATACTGGCAGAATCGTCACAATTCCATCTTTAAGTCTATTCCATTTATGTTTGCCTACGCTAAACTGATTTAACGCAGTTTGTAATTTTCAGCGATGAGCTCATTAAAACTGACCCTGTTCAGGTGACTTACATTAAGATTATAAATTCATTTTAAATAACCAACACTTCATTTTATACTCATTATAAAGTAGGTGTTGAGCTCTTTCTTTTGCAACTTATCCGACGTAAGTCGGTTCAGGAATCATTTAGAAATCTGTCACTGAACACCTTGTAAGAAACACAGTTGTTCTCAGATTTGGCCAGATTAGTCACGATGTGCTCACAGCACATGCGACTGTCTTTGCAGTCCGCTTAACTTGCACAAATTGGCACAGTAAGTGATGAGTGGTCATTTCATACCTGGTCAGTCATCTGACCAGAGCTGCTCTCTCTCTCTCTCTCTTGCTGCGTCGCGGGCAGTGTGTGTGTGTCGTGTGTGTTCTCACAACGGCTGACACCTCGCTACGTATCGCTGTAAGTACTAGTGTGTAGAATGTGTTGATTTGTAAATTGTATTGTTCGACACAGTACCTGTGTTCATATGAGTATGTTCAGTTATTGCTTTGTTCAGTTATTGCTTTGACATGTTAGTCACAGCTCGGCTATGATTGATGTAAATAATTGCCATGTCGTCATATGCTTGGAGCACTGTTCCATTTGATTCTTCTTAACGTCACAGTCAGTGACGTCTCTGGACACTAATAGTTTGTTCGAGAATATTCTAGTGGGTGCATATGATGCGTTCTTTCTCATTTGCTGTCACTGATGAAGGTTAGTGTTTCACTGATTCTCACTACTCTAAGATGTGTGTAGTATTCTGCTGTTGTGATTACAAGATAGTGTTGGATTAATATCAGTTATTGGTTAAAACCACCTGATATGTATCAGTCTGTTAATTGTAATTTAGTTATCATGCTCTCTCCTATACGGCTTACTCCAGTATAGTGCTACATGATAAACTGATTCATTTGAGTCACTTTGACACAGTATAAGCTTTACCTAATCTATACTGTCAGTGTACTTTCACTAAATCAGCATTGCTTCAATCACTTTAACTGCACTATTTAAATGTATTAGAAATGTCATTTGATGTCAGTGTTTGGTCTTCACACATATCGCAAACCCAGTGACAGTCTTTCCATGTAATATGTATACATGTGCTTTACTATTCACTTGTGCCGACATGTTGTGCTAATGACATTTGTTTGTGTCATTCCAGGCACTGTCTTTTTTTTTTATATATATCTTCTCTTCTTAGGTCTTCTCTTCTTTTCATTCTTCTCTTTTTATGTCTTCTCATTATCTCTTCTCCATTATTTCCTTTTAGTTCTTCTCTACATAACTATTGTAAATAAAACAATAGAAAAACCCATTTGTGACTGGCCTCTATATGTTCCTGGCCTTTGCGCAGGAATTCTCGTCTGTCCTTTAATACAGTAAAACCATCATTTAGTTAAGTCTTTTGTACCGTACCCTTGAATAACCACTCGGTAACACAACTACATTCAAATCATTCATGTGATAAGGACAATAGCAGTGACAATTGTGACAGTTTTCATGGATATGACTAGCAGTGTGGCACTGAGATACATATGAGGCACTACTTGGTGAGTACCTGCATGATGCGCATACTCTGCAAGCAAAACACTGTCCTGCATGTAGTACGTACTTGCATTGTGTTTGACCCCAAAGTCACCTGTTTTACACCAGATATGTCACCCTATAGTGTCAACAGGGTCACAGACTTCTGACATCAGTTCTGTACACAACAGTACATGACAATCTTAGTGTACTGTAATAAGCCGCGTTACCGTAAGCCTCCAAAATAAGTACCGTAAAGTTCGGTCTATAAGCCGCGACTTTTCACCCCAGCTTCAACCTCTGCGGCTCATACAATGATGCGGCTTATTTGCAGATTTTAACGATCCCGGGAGTGTCACGTTCTCGTCTATTCTTAGCTGCCCTTCAACTCACCAAAATGATGATTTCTGTCCATGAATTTTTGGATGAACTTCAGGATAGTGTGCTAACTGTTCACGTTTTATAAATCAAATCCGCACACATTAAAGCCTTCAGATCAGCATTCAGTTTTACTCTGCTCAAGCGTTCACCCTCATCATGCCGAAAACGTGACGCTATGCCTATGATGCAGCCTTCAAATTGAAGGCGATCGACCTAGCAGACGACAGTCCAAGCGACGAACTAGCAGCGACCTCCACATTCATGTTCTTGAAGTGAAAGCGAGGCTGAAGTCAGTGACAAGATGGCGGAGGAAACTGTGCTGGTTCTCTTCAACTCGGACACTGAAGATGAAGATTTTAGTGGATTCAGTGAGCAGGATGACGTTGAACAAATGTGACTATCCCTAAATTATGGATCTTATTTTCATTGTGTCATTTATTATTTTTTTGTGGCACTAGCAGTATTTTCGCTTGCTTTTCTTTGTGTTGTTCCCGCTTGTGTTTATTTAATAACCTACAGTATCGACAGCTTTTCTGTAGTATCAGTATGTGTTCCAGTACCGGAAATAAGTGCGGCTTATAAACTGCTGTTAAATTTTTTCCAAAATTTAGTGGGTGCGGCTTATATACCAGTGCGCTCAATAGACCGAACTTTACGGTACCCTGCTTCATACTTTCTTTCTCTTCACTAAATCCAGGAATGATGGGAATATATGTATGGTAGGGATCTCGGAACAAGGGGGAGTAATGGTTCATAGAAAAATAGAAACGAAAGAGTTAATGGGTCTGGCTTGCTGTGTGGCTTATCTTTTTAAATATTATATAGAAACAACATGAGTTTGATAACATGAAATTGCTATAGGATTCCACTCATGACACACAGATGAAATCCTGAAGCAGGCAAGAATAGTTACTGATGATCTGTGCCATCAATGCCACACTTTGGCACCTGTCAACCTGTTTGTTTACCAAGTCATCTGTCTGTTAATCATCTGTTCAGATATTTCATCAATCATCTCTTAATCATTTCATTCATCTAACTAGTTATTTGTTGATTTGTCTTTAGTTATAGTATTTTAGTGTTTGTTTTCTGAAATTCTGAAATAACATATAACAGCAGGTAACACTGTATTTTTGTATCTTCAGTCACACACCATGATGTGGCATACTTTGTTCAAATGCAAGAGGAGGGAGTATTTCAGAAGCATTTTATAAACTGCCATTTGGAATCTGTGAAATGATGCATCAGATCATTCTAGCAAAAAAAAGCATAAGAAATTGCACACACGCACACACACATATGTACATGTACACACACTTGCATGCATACACACACATACGCACACTCACACACATTCACACACCGTATACAAAAAAAAAAAGAGATAGATATATATATCAAAGACAAAAATACCCTTCTTCAGGTCCTGGGTATAGTCATAGATCTTCTTGGAGTCCAAAGTGACCTTTTTGGTGTTGCTCTTGAGCCACTCATCCACCTCATCCTTCTCCTCAACCTTCTTGTCATCCTCCTCATCATAGTTGTAGTCATCTTCATCGTAGTCGCTGTCTTCATATTCGTTGTCGTCATCGTCACTGTCTTCTTCTGACTGGCTAGAAGTCTTTGGGATTAGGTGGTCATTGTAGTTCTCCTTCTGGATCTTCTCCATCTCATTGGCATCTGTGACAACAGCATAAGAGACATTAATACTATCAAAATGCGGGCAATGTGCATTGGTTATGCATGCTCAGCATGGTGAGCAGTTCCTGCTAACATACATATTTTGCAACTTTCCTAGAAAATGTTTCACAGTAACTGGCCAGAAGAAAAGAAGAAGAAAAACCAAGGAACATCACATGATGAAAATATAACCAAAAACAAAACAAAACCTATAAAAATAATCAGGAATAAAACAGATTCAAAACAACACTAAAAACAATCAAACGACCTACGTTTCATGAAGCATTTCCCTGTGTAGTCCACCTTGATGTGGACGTGTTTGACGCAGGCGGTGCGGTGGAGCTCACAGAAGCTGGGGTACTGGGCCCCATCTGAGCCACACACAGGCTTGTAGTGCCCCGAGCAGCCGTCGCTGGGCAGACACACGCACATGCCGTTCCTGCACATGCGTCCCTTGCGGCACTCCTCGTCCAGCTTGCAGAAGGCTGGTTCGGAAAAAGAAAAGCGCAGAAAAAATTTTAGGTCACACGTTTTGTAGTGATAGGTTTTCTTCATTAATTCACTTCAAATTGTCCCCACATTTTTCTTGATTTTCTTTCTCTATATTTGCATGGAAATGTAAAATGTCATAAATATATTCAAGTAATTCTTTATTTTCAACATTCAAGCTGCAAAAAGAATCTGGAAGTGCAAAAAAGAACATTAAGTAAAATATCTTATGCGTTTTCCTGATCTTCTTCACAATGTCAAATAATGTTGACTCTTCATCTAAAGTAAAAAGGACAATATTTAATATACAAGAATGAATATTCATTGTCAAAATTCAAGCAGTAAATATAAAAGAAATCTGGAAATGAATAAAAGAAAATATAAATAACCAATCTTATAGGTTTCCTTTACTCATTTTGAAGCATCAACAAAAGAAATTATAACAGTAAAAATAAAATATTTATAACAATAAAAAAAATATATAAAAAACCCAACTTTTTTTAACATTGAAACTGTAAAAAGGAATATCTTGTTTATTGTACAGAAGAAGTATATAACATATTGTAAAATAAATCTTTCTTTTTTCTTTCTTTTTTTTAATGAAGAGCCACAATAAAACACTTCTCAGCAAATTCTTTGATGAAGCTATTTCCAGAACAGATCCTGGACAGGAGTGAACACAGATTCCACTTACACAAAATCTAACCTTAAAGGAACTGTGAACAAGAAATGTCTCTAACATTGTTGTATCTGTTATTTCAGTGATGTTAAGCTGAAGAAAATTCCTGTTTTTCATTTCAACATGTGCAATATCAGGTAAATGATAGCACTGAACAATACCCTCTAACAAGTACAACTTCTAAGAAGGACCAAGACAGAAAAGTGACAGGGTGATTACAAAGGACAGTGGTAGAAACAAAGAATAAAAATTCAAGAACACTCACAACACAAAGCTAAACAAAGAAGGTGGCAGAATTTGCTACACTTGAGCCTACTCTAATGGCTTTAACATCGTGCACAAAAAGTTTTCTAATTTCGCATACTTTATCATGTCATAAAATGTCGTTTGTTTGTTTTTTCTCCCTCTTCTCCTTCTTCGTTCATGGGCTGCAACTCCCTCCTTCACCTGTGAGTACATGAGTCGGCTTGTACATGTTGGACTGTTTTTACTCCGCCATGTAGGCAGCCATACCCTGTTTTCTTTTTCTTTTTTACCCCGCTAAATGTCATGTATTGCCTAAAATGCAAGGTCTGGCTATTCAGTTTAACCCTGGACTGCTGCTGATGGGAATACTCACCAGTGAAGGCTGTTTCACTGTGAAAAGACTGAGATTTCAGGTCCAGATGTCGGTTATCATTTTGTATTTGGATATCTTCCTCTTGGGATGGCATTACTTTTTGTTCAATAAAATCAATCACACCAATTAAAAGTGAAAAAAAAAGAAGTAGAAAGTGCACTTCAGGTTTCATATCACACTGATCCCATTTCACCAAGGCTAAACAGACAAGGGGTTAATCACTAATAATAATTATTATGCAAACACGAACATGCCATTGTTTCCCATGTGATTTTTTTCCCCTTAACAATAAGAACCAGCAGAATTATTTCCAAAACCCTCCACTTGATTTTTGCTACTAAAGTGATCATCTTCCTGAATATCTGAAGCTGTAGCATCCAAAGAATGCTGACCGAAAAGATTTATCAGCTGTCTGCTTTAACTCTACATATCACCTATTTCATCCATTGCTGTCTGCTTAAACTCTACATATCACCTATTTCATCCACTGCTGTCTGCTTTAACTCTACATATCACCTATTTCATCCATTGCTGTCTGCTTTAACTCTACATATCACCTATTTCATCCATTGCTGTCTGCTTTAACTCTACATATCACCTATTTCATCCACTGCGGTCTGCTTTAACTCTACACATCACCTATTTCATCCACTGCTGTCTGCTTTAACTCTACATATCACCTATTTCATCCATTGCTGTCTGCTTTAACTCTACATATCACCTATTTCATCCACTGCTGTCTGCTTTAACTCTACATATCACCTATTTCATCCATTGCTGTCTCCTTTAACTCTACATATCACCTATTTCATCCATTGCTGTCTGCTTTAACTCTACATATCACCTATTTCATCCACTGCGGTCTGCTTTAACTCTACACATCACCTATTTCATCCACTGCTGTCTGCTTTAACTCTACATATCACCTATTTCATATCACCTATTTCATCCACTGCTGTCTGCTTTAACTCTACATATCACCTATTTCATCCATTGCTGTCTGCTTTAACTCTACATATCACCTATTTCATCCACTGCTGTCTGCTTTAACTCTACATATCACCTATTTCATCCATTGCCTACCTACTTTTTCAATGCAGATCACCAATTTAAGCAGTAACTGTTGTATATCTTCAGCTTGATGTACAGAAACTATTGTCATTTTCCAAAATGACACAATCATGTAAAGACTCCAAACAACAAAACACTAAGCTCTCTGCACTGCAACCAATCACTCTTCAAGCTAACTGGCACAATAGTAGACATGAATGACCACAAAAAAACCAAAAGGAGTATAAAGAAATTGAAAAGACAATAATAATAATAATAATAATAATAATAATATAATAACAATAATGATGGTAATCTAAAAAACACATACAGAGGTCATCCAAACAACATCAAAGGCAAACAACTGCATTGGGCATGTGATGATTCAAAAACACAAGTGAAATCAGCCAGAGGACAATAGGTGTGCCAACATAGTGTGTCCATCAGACACTCTAGGTTATCAACTGGTGCATTCTTTCCACATATCCAACTGAGCATACTAACAATGGTTCATTCTACACACAAACAAAAAACAACTGAAAGGTGGTCTACGATATTTCAGGGAACACCGACTTGTGACCGTGTGGGATTGAGTGACTTTCACATGACACCAAGCAAGAGTGAAAAAGAACAACAATCAACTAAAATCAACACAACAAGGTTCAGCTACTTAGTGGGTGCGACTTGATGTAGGTCTTGGCCGCGTCGCTCTTGATGGGAGCTTTCTGCGGGGCCATCGGAGTCGTCTCCAAGTCCCCTGACTCCTCGGCCAGGCGGTGTGGGGGAGGGGGGTTGGGGCTCGTCTGCAGGTTGGCCTTGGTGCTGACGACGTCCTCCGAGTACTCTTTGCTCAGGTCCTTCTTCACTGAGGAGTGGGCTGGGTCCTCATGCTTCACTGGGTAAGCCGAGTCCTCCTTCACTGACTGCACCAGATCCTTGTTGCCCGAGTGGATCAGGTCCTTCTTCACAGAGTGGGTCAGCTGCGGTGTCCCTGGAAGGACGTCATAGATTATTCCCTTGTTGTAGCTCTCTTTGCTTTTCTCCTCCACCTCCACGTCTTTCTGAGCCTGGCTTGATTTTGACGATGTGTCAGATTTCTCAGAGGAAGAAGAGGAGGCGACAGAGGGGGATGCACCTGATTCCAGGCCAAACCCATAAAACTGGTCAACCGCCTTGAACTTGTTCTCTTCTGGCAGCTCCATGACTCGGTCATCCTCTTTCTCCTGGATTTCTTCTTCCATGTGCTCCGCCTTTTCCTTCAGGTACTTCTGTTCTTCTGTCTCCTCGCTCTCGTCTTCATCAACCTCAGCGTCTTTGTTGGACTTTTCTGCCTCCTGGTCCTCGGATTCCGTGTCTTTGCCCTGGTCAATGTACTTGCCAAACCCAGTCAGCTGGTGATACTCCCACTTCTTCAGGCTGGGCACTTCGTCCCTGGAACCGCCATAGGGGCTTGGTTTGGGGTCCTCAAAGGGGCTGATCATCATGTCTCCCTTCAGCCCTGGGTTCAGCTTCTCGCTTGGAGACTCTGCCTCAGGAATGTTCACCTCCTTTTCAAGGTTGTCTGGAACACTGTTGTCCTTGAGGATAAAGCCGGAGCTGTCCTCCTGGTCATCAGAAGCGCTGACCAGAGGCAGGGCCTGGGGCTTGGCCTCCTCCTGGGCAGGGTCCTGTTCCCGAGTGTCCTCAGGGGGCATGGTGGCTGGGGCCTCAACCTTGCCCACTCTGTCAGCTTTGTCCTCACCTTTCCCTTTCTTGGCACTTGGGGAGGCCATCTTCTTGGCGCTGGGCAGGGTTGTCTTGGAGCTGCTCACACTGTTGCTGCTGCTGCTGCTGCTGCTGCTGCTGTCCTTGGGTGACCACCACTCATCCTCATGCCAGTCCTCCTCCCACCACCGTCGCCTTTCGGCAGGCTTCTGAAACACAGCAAGCAGACCATTTTGATGGACGCACTGCTCACATTTACATCACTCACTCATCTTCTTCATCCCTTTCATTCACTTTTCTGCTACAATTCAATGCTCCTTTTGTTCGCATGCAGTCCTTCAGACTGACAGTGCACCCATGGTTAGGATGCATAATTTCTCTAAATGACATACAGACACCTCCACCTCTCTGTGGTCTTGGCGCGCATGTGTTTATCTTGTCACTCATTGTGTTTTGTTCTCACCCCATCACCCCTCAGCCCCTCCAAAAATAGACTGTACTCATTCTGTCACATGCAGTGCAGAAAGGAACACATGTCCATGTGCTCGACTTTAGAAAGAGAAAAACACAGAGACAGACACAGACATGGTAAGATATAGTCAGTCTCCATCCTGTTTATCTGTCGCAAGTTCTCAGCAAAAATCAAGCAATCAATCAATGAGAGACAAGAAAGAAAACTACATCCTGCTTTATCTCATTCAATCAAGTTTCCTTTGGTCACAGAAACAAAAAAGAGTGAGGGGAAAAAAATCAAGACCAACTACTTCAGTCTTGGGACAGGGGACTAATATATTCTTACCTCTGTTTTGAAGACTTTCCAGCTGTCCTTCGTGTCCTTGTCCTGTGGGGTCCACCACTGTGACTCCCATTGTACGTCATCCTGGACTCTCTGAAGATTGTCTGCATCGCCCTTCTGAAACCAGAAACCAGAAAAACCATTGGATTATCACACAAACACAAAAGTTGGGGGGGGGGGGGGTTGTTGTTTTTTTTATACATAATAACATTAACTTCTTGGCTGCTGCCAATGACTATGTTTGTCAGTGAATGGCTGTCACCCCACTAAGGTAATCTTTCAGACAGAGCTCGCAGGTCAGGATGTCTGTCACTACTCTGTATGTGGGCTACTTCTTCTTGGGACTGAATTACTTTTGTTCAGCAAAACCAATTACTGTAATTCCCTACCAACAAGGCACACCTGTTTTTTGTTGTTTTTCTGTTTGTTTTTATCTGAATTCTGACTCGGAAGGTAGCCCCTTACCTGAGTGCAAAATGTAAATACCCTGGACACAACTCAAACACAACATGGAAACACTCGATATGACAAATGGAAAACAACTTGCATGTTTCTGGACATGAAAAACACACTACAGACAGTCACCACAGCTCACAAAGCACTTTCTCTTCCATGTCAGTTACAGTCAAACTTTCAGTCCCGATCTCACAGTCACAGAATGAGTCATTTTCATATATCATGCCGAAGACCAAGCAAATAGCATGTGATGCCAAATTCAAACTGAAAGCTATTAAACTTGCTGACAAAAAAGGAAGTTAAGGGATGCCTTCAAACTGGGAATCAACAAGTAAATGGTCTGCAAGGGGAGAAAACAAAAGACGGAATAGCACAGAATACACAACAACAGCAGACTGCGATATAAACTCCAAAGATGACATCACACCTTGGGAAGCAAAGTACACAAAAAGTATTGATTGTCTTTCAAACTGATGCCACTGATCTGATTTCACCAAGGTTCAACAATCAAGAGTTTAACAAAAATGTTCAAAGGTACAAATACCACAAAAATGAAAAACAAAAACCGAAAACACACACACAAGCAGTAAACCCCAAAACATCCAATCGTACTTTCATCTTTAATGTACAACAAATATTGATAACATCAAACTATGCTAAATCTGATTCCTTCTTTCAATCAATTTATTTTTGTATACTTTTAGCGATAAAGAGCTGAACAGTGGCTATAATCACAACATGAATACAACTAAAATCTGATGTGTGTGTGCGCGCATGTGCGTGTATGTGCAAGTGTTAATGAGGTGTGCGGGGAGGGAGGGATGAAACAAAACTTGAAAAACATCATACAACAAGATGATCTTTCAGATTTGCCTTGAAACGAAATTTTCTGCAAACCATTTTACTTCCAGTTCAAAGGAAGACATCCCCCTCCCCATTCCTCCTTTTCAGTTTTCTTTCTTGAAAAGCAAGAAGAGACCACAAATATAATGCCTGCATCAAGTAGCAACAAAATGTTAACTGGGCAAAGAAGAATTCCTCCCCCCCCCCCCCCCCCCCCACCTCAATAAACTCTCCTCTACAACCTCCACCCCATGAATACAATTACTGAATTAGCCATTAATGATAGAGGTTTAAACTTTCCTTTTACTGAATTAGGCATTAAGTCTAAACTTTTTTTCCTAATCTTAAAAGGAAGGCTCAAACCACCACCATCCCCCATAAGCCGGTTGCACACCAGTCTGAACAGAAGGCAGTTTGACAGGA
The DNA here is from genome assembly GCF_041734735.1 of Babylonia areolata. Classification (NCBI taxonomy): domain Eukaryota; kingdom Metazoa; phylum Mollusca; class Gastropoda; order Neogastropoda; family Buccinidae; genus Babylonia; species Babylonia areolata. The sequence continues at coordinate 102,605,791 of NC_134876.1, read as the reverse complement.
GCCCTCTCTTTGATGTCTTGGCCAGTGCACCCAACTAAACCTCCTACAGTTAATAGCATCATGCAAAGAAGGTTTGTGTCCTGATTGCATGCAGCACGGAAGTGGATGGTTGGTTGGGGGGGGGGGGGGGGGGGGGAGGGGGGGGGGGGGGGGGGGGGGGGGGGGGGGGGGGGGGGAAGGGTGAGGAGGCGACACAGGGAAAGAGTTGAAGGAAAAAACAGGGAAGAGGAGGGACATGGGCAGGGAGGGGTACAGGGGAGGAAGGGGGTACAGGGGAGGAAGGGGGTACAGGGGGAGGAAGGGGGTACAGGGGAGGAAGGGGGTACAGGGGAGGAAGGGGGTACAGGGGAGGAAGGGGGTACAGGGGGTACAGGGGAGGAAGGGGGTACAGGGGGAGGAAGGGGGTACAGGGGAGGAAGGGGGGTACAGGGGAGGAAGGGGGTACAGGGGAGGAAGGGGGTACAGGGGGTACAGGGGAGGAAGGGGGTACAGGGGAGGAAGGGGGTACAGGGGAGGAAGGAAGGGGGTACAGGGGAGGAAGGGGGTGCAGGGGGAGGAAGGGGGTACAGGGGGAGGAAGGGGGTACAGGGGAGGAAGGGGGTACAGGGGGAGGAAGGGGGTAGAGGGGGAGGAAGGGGGTACAGGGGGAGGAAGGGGGTACAGGGGGAGGAAGGGGGTACAGGGGGAGGAAGGGGGTACAGGGGGAGGAAGGGGGTACAGGGGAGTACAGGGGAGAAGGGGTACAGGGGGAGGAAGGGGGTACAGGGGGAGGAAGGGGGTACAGGGGGAGGAAGGGGGTACAGGGGAGGAAGGGGGTACAGGGGGAGGAAGGGGGTAGAGGGGGAGGAAGGGGGTAGAGGGGGAGGAAGGGGGTACAGGGGAGGAAGGGGGTACAAAGGGGGTACAGGGGGAGGAAGGGGGTACAGGGGACGAAGGGGGTACAGGGGGAGGAAGGGGGTACAGGGGACGAAGGGGGTACAGGGGGAGGAAGGAGGTACAGGGGGAGGAAGGGGGTGCAGGGGGAGGAAGGAGGTACAGGGGGAGGAAGGGGGTGCAGGGGGAGGAGGGGGTACAGGGGGAGGAAGGGGTGCAGGGGGAGGAAGGGGGTACAGGGGGAGGAAGGGACTAAAGGTGGAGGAGGGGACAGGGAGGAGGAAGGAAGGGGCAGAGAGGGGTAGAGGGGGGAAGGGACAGGGAGGGGTAGAGGGGGGAAGGACAGGGAGGGGGTAGAGGGGGAGGAAGGAAGGGACAGGGAGGGGGTAGAGGGGGAGGAAGGAAGGGACAGGGAGGGGTAGAGGGGGAGGAAGGAAGGGACAGGGAGGGGTAGAGGGGGAGGAAGGAAGGGACAGGGAGGGGTAGAGGGGGAGGAAGGGACAGGGAGGGGTAGAGGGGGAGGAAGGGACAGGGAGGGGGTAGAGGGGGAGGAAGGAAGGGACAGGGAGGGGGTAGAGGGGGAGGAAGGAAGGGACAGGGAAGGGGAAGAGGGGGAGGAAGGAAGGGACAGGGAGGGGTAGAGGGGGAGGAAGGGACAGGGAGGGGTAGAGGGGGAGGAAGGAAGGGACAGGGAGGGGTAGAGGGGGAGGAAGGGACAGGGAGGGGTAGAGGGGGAGGAAGGAAGGGACAGGGAGGGGGTAGAGGGGGAGGAAGGGACAGGGAGGGGTAGAGGGGGAGGAAGGAAGGGACAGGGAGGGGTAGAGGGGGAGGAAGGGACAGGGAGGGGGTAGAGGGGGAGGAAGGAAGGGACAGGGAGGGGGTAGAGGGGGAGGAAGGAAGGGACAGGGAGGGGTAGAGGGGGAGGAAGGAAGGGACAGGGAGGGGGTAGAGGGGGAGGAAGGGACAGGGAGGGGTAGAGGGGGAGGAAGGAAGGGACAGGGAGGGGTAGAGGGGGACGAAGGGACAGGAAGGGGGTAGAGGGGGAGGAAGGGGGTAGAGGGGGGAAGGGACAGGGAGGGGGTAGAGGGGGAGGAAGGGACAGGAAGGGGGTAGAGGGGGAGGAAGGGGGTAGGGGGAAGGGACAGGGAGGGGTAGAGGGGGAGGAAGGGGGTAGAGGGGGAGGGACAGGGAGGGGGTAGAGGGGGAGGAAGGGGGTAGAGGGGGAGGGACAGGGAGGGGGTAGAGGGGGAGGGACAGGGAGGGGGTAGAGAGGGAGGGACAGGGAGGGGGTAGAGGGGGAGGAAGGGGGTAGAGGGGGGAAGGGACAGGGGGGGGGGGTAGAGAGGGAGGGACAGGGAGGGGGTAGAGGGGGAGGGACAGGGAGGGGGTAGAGGGGGAGGGACAGGGAGGGGGTAGAGGGGGAGGAAGGAAGGGACAGGGAGGGGTAGAGGGGGAGGAAGGGACAGGGAGGGGTAGAGGGGGAGGGACAGGGAGGGGGTAGAGGGGGAGGAAGGGGGTAGAGGGGGAGGGACAGGGAGGGGTTGAGGGGGAGGAAGGGACAGGGAGTGGTTGAGGGGAAGGGACAGGGAGGGGGCAGAGGGGGAGGAAGGGACAGGGAGGGGCTGAGGAGGAGGAAGGGACAGGGAGGGGGGGTATGTGGGAAGGGAAGTGGCCAACATACCAGAAGAGCAGGCGGAGAGCGAGACACTAGTCTTCATCCCTTTTGGAATGGTGAGCAGCTTTTTGTTTATTGTTTTTGACTCACTTGTGTAAACAAAGTGAGTCTATGTTTTAACCCGGTGTTTGGTTGTCTGTGTGTGTGTGTGTGTGTGTGTGTGTGTGTGTGTGTGTGTGTCTCTGTGTCTGTGTTTCTGTGTGTCCGTGGTAAACTTTAACATTGACATTTTCTCTGCAAATACTTTGTCAGTTGACACCAAATTAGGCATAAAAATAGAAAAAATTCAGTTCTTTCCAGTCATCATGTTTAAGACAATATTGCACCTCTGGGATGGGCACAAAAAAATAAAAAATGAAGCCTAATTATATGCAAACTGCATTTACTGTTATATCTGTATTTTTTGTATTCCCTAAACTTGGCACTTTGATCTGATATTCTGACCCAACAACAAGAGCAGTCATTATTATCATTTTTTGTTCAAACAGGAACTTCTTTTGCTAAGCATGGAATTTTTATTTATTTTGCAAACGTTTTGGTGCAGATAGTAAAAAAGGGAAATTACTTTGTAATTAATGCTAGGGGACTTAATTTGCTTTAAACTGATCTTTCTCATCTTAAACATTACATTTTTAAATTATATTCAATACATAAAAAGCTTGGATTTTTTTTTTAAAGTGTATCACAAGTGAGTCTTGAAGGCCTTGCCTCTCTTGTTTGCTTTTGTTTTGTTGTTGTTGTTGTTTTTCATTTTATTGGTCTGAAGATGAGAGATTTAGTCTCTTTCTTCTTTCTTTCCCTCTTTGCAAGGCCTATGTGTGTGGGAGGGTGTTGGTAGGCATGGATGTGTGTGTGTGTGAGTTGCCTTGTGTTGTATCATTATGCAATGCTAACATACTGACTTGTATGGTTAAAATTTCTTTTTGCTACTGCTTGTAAGGCAAGCTTAAAAAGCAACAAAAAAGTCTGAATAACACAACTACAGTTTCTTTATAGACTTATTACATGTGAAGAATCTGAAATATAGTATGGGCTGTGAGTCATCTTGTGCTGAATATCATTATTTGGACACATGCACAAATGTGTGCACACGTTTGTCTTTCCCTTTCATGAAATGCATGCAAACATGCATGCTTGCATACATTGTACACTTGCATAATTGTATTTTGTATACACACACAAATGCAAACACACATGCAGGCATGCTCACACACACACACAAACATACACCATAGAGAAAATGATAACTCGCAAATGGTGGGAGCAGTCACAGATAGAACCACTATTCATGTTCATGTCCCTGTGAATCTGTGTGCTTTTGTGTGTGTGTGTGTGTGTGCTTTGCGTGTGTGTGTGTGTGTGTGCTTTGCGTGTGTGTGTGTGTGTGTGTGTGTGTGTGTGTGTGTGTGTGTGTGTGTGTGTGTGTGTGCATGCTGGGTAAGATTCACAACATTATCTATAATTCATCACAATCAATATCAGTCCAGTTATGGACATTTTTTTTTTTTTTTTATTCAATAAACTAAACAGGGCACTGCAAGGCTTGCCTTCCATTTCTATCCTACCACCAACACCAACACCACCAGCAAAGACAACAACAACAACAAAGAGAGGTAAGGCCTTCAAGACTCACTTGTGATAAATTAAGTCCCCTAGCATTAATTACAGAGTAATTTCCCTTTTTTACTATCTGCACCAAAACGTTTGCAAAATAAATAAAAATTCCATGCTTAGCAAAAGAAGTTCCTGTTTGAACAAAAAATGATAATAATGACTCCTCTTGTTGTTGTGTCAGAATAAGAGGTAAAAGTGCCAAGTTTAGAGAATACAAAAAATATAAATATAACAGTAAATGCAGTTTGCATATAATTAGGCTTCTTTTTTCTTTTTTTTTCTCTTTTTTTGTGCCCATCCCAGAGGTGCAATATTGTTTTAAACAAGTTGACTGGAAAGAACTGAATTTTTCCTATTTTTATGCCAAATTTGGTGTCAGCTGACAAAGTATTTGCAGAGAAAATGTCAATATTAAAGTTTACCACGGACACACAGACACACGGACACACACAGACACACACACAGACAACCGAACACCGGATTAAAACATAGACTCACTTTGTTTACACAAGTGAGTCAAAAATCAATACAAAAAATCGAACCTCATTGTACAATGTCTCAGTGACAAACCACATGTGAAACTAGCGAGTTGACCTCGTTATGCGCATATGCCTGTGTGCTCTCACTCATGAGTGCACATACACAGATGTGCACCCTCACACATGCACAAGTGTGCACGCACACACGCGCCTGCGCACACACCAACGCAAACAGTGTATGTTTCCATGGTCCCTATCATATGGCAATATTGACTGAACCCTCTGCTCCCTGATCAATACAGAAACAGCCTGCGAGGAACACACACTGAGTTTAATATAATCCTTCTCCCCACCCCCCAACTTTCCATACAGAACAAGCTTAAAATCCTCCCCCACTACTCTCCATACTGAACAAGCTTAAAATCCTCCCCCACTACTCTCCATACAGAATGAGCTTCAAAACCCATCAACCAATTTCTCCTTACAGAAAGAGCTAAAAATCCCACCCACCACTACTTTCCATACAGAGCAAGCTTAAATATCCCATGCCCCCTAACTCCATACAGAACAAGCTTAAATATCCCATGCCCCCTAACTCCATACAGAGCAAGCTTAAATATCCCATGCCCCCTAACTCCACACAGAACAAGCGAAAAATCCTTTCCCCGTTCTGAACATACAGTTCAAGCTTTAAATCCTCCCCATTCTCTACATACAAAGTTAAAAATCCTCAACTTCTAGTCTCCATACACAATCTTAGAATCCCATTCACCAATTCTCCATACAGAACAAGCTTAAAATTCCACACCCCTACTCTCTCTAAAGAACACCATTAAAATCCTTTCCCACTACCTCTCCATGTAGAACACCCTTAAAATCCTTTCCCACTACCTCTCCATGTAGAACACCCTTAAAATCTTTTCCCACTACCTCTCCATGTAGAACACCCTTAAAATCCTTTCCCGCTACCTCTCCATGTAGAACACCCTTAAAATCCTTTCCCACTACCTCTCCATGTAGAACACCCTTAAAATCCCATCCTCTGATATGTCCATACACAGCAAGCTTAAACTCACACCCACCCCTAAATCGTCAGACAGAAAAAGGTGGTTGGTTATTTTTTTCTTTTAAACTCTCAATACAGGACTAGATTATAATCCTTCCCCCTACTCACCAAACACAACATGCTCAAAATCTCACCCACCCCTAAACCCATCCCCCAACTCGCCATGCAGAACAAGCTTAATTAAGATCCAACACCCCACCCACAAGCTCTTCATACAGAATTAGCTTAAAATCCCTTCCCCCTAAATCTCCATACAGGAGTCTGAATCCCATCCCATCCCCAAAATGTCCATATGAGTTTAAAACCCTATCCTCCAAAATGTCCAAACAGATGGAGCCTGAAATCCCAGCCCCTAACCCTCCATCTACGACAAGCGACAAGCGACCAATCCCATTCCCCATAACTCTCCATACAGAACAAGCTTACATTCCTTCCCTACCCCTCTACTTTCCATTGATTTTACTGTTCTTGTCTTACACTTCTCTGGACGGGGGGGGGGGGGGACTGGGGGGTGGGGGAGGGAGGAAGAAAGAAAGGAAGGAGATGGAATCAATACATATACTTCATGGAAACGGCCACATCCATGCCACTACCCCAGCCCTAGACTGAAACCCTCTAGGGACGAGGAACAGAGGAAGTTCTCCCCCACCAAGCCACTCGGTCATGCGGTAGGGTTTTGAAGATCTGAAGCGTGCAGAACTCAGCTGGGCCGGAACACAAAGAGGATCAACCACCAGGAAACAGAAGGATGACTGTGGAGGTCTTATGCTCCACACGGGGACAAAACAAATGAAGGAAATACTTTTTTTTTCATGATGTGATGTTTCACCAATAAGCAGTTGATATATTCTCTGGAAGGTGTTTTGTGACATGATCTTCCTCCACAAAGTAGTTCTCTTTTGCAACAACATGTGAATCTCCTCTGTGGGCCACATTCATTGTCATAAAATCAAGACTCCCAGACATGTTCCTACTCCATCATTCATATTACCAGACACACAGGCACACATGCACACACACACACGCTCTGTGTGTGAGTGTGTGTGAGTGTGTGTGTGTGTGTGTGTGTGTGTGTGTGTGTGTTTGTGAGTGTGCGTGTGTGTATGCTTGAAACCATGTCCTTCATCCATACTCCAAAATGATAAATTATTGAAGCAAATAATTTTTTTTTTTTAATTTCTAAGTGTTTTGTTGAAAGTTATTCATCATGAAACATCTCTGAAACAAGTAACAAAAAGCAGGTGAGGAAAAGATGACAAAGGATACAAAGACACATGAAAAACTCTTCCCTTTCCCCTCTCTGTCTGTCTCACACTCTACACATCCATGAAAAACTCTTCCCTTTCCCCTCTCTGTCTGTCTCACACTCTACACATCCATGAAAAACTCTTCCCTTTTCCCCTCTCTGTCTGTCTCACACTCTACACATCCATGAAAAACTCTTCCCTTTCCCCTCTCTGTCTGTCTCACACTCTACACATCCATGAAAAACTCTTCCCTTTCCCCTCTCTGTCTCACACTCTACACATCCATGAAAAACTCTTCCCTTTTCCCCTCTCTGTCTGTCTCACACTCTACACATCCATGAAAAACTCTTCCCTTTCCCCTCTCTGTCTGTCTCACACTCTACACATCCATGAAAAACTCTTCTCTTTTCCCCTCTCTGTCTCACACTCTACACATCCATGAAAAACTCTTCTCTTTTCCCCTCTCTGTCTCACACTCTACACATCCATGAAAAACTCTTCCCTTTTCCCCTCTCTGTCTGTCTCACACTCTACACATCCATGAAAAACTCTTCCCTTTCCCCTCTCTGTCTGTCACACTCTACACATCCATGAAAAACTCTTCCCTTTTCCCCTCTCTGTCTGTCTCACACTCTACACATCCATGAAAAACTCTTCCCTTTCCCCTCTCTGTCTGTCTCACACTCTACACATCCATGAAAAACTCTTCTCTTTTCCCCTCTCTGTCTCACACTCTACACATCCAAGAAAAACTCTTCTCTTTTCCCCTCTCTGTCTCACACTCTACACATCCATGAAAAACTCTTCCCTTTCCCCTCTCTGTCTCACACTCTACACATCCATGAAAAACTCTTCCCTTTCCCCTCTCTGTCTGTCTCACACTCTACACATCCATGAAAAACTCTTCTCTTTTCCCCTCTCTGTCTCACACTCTACACATCCATGAAAAACTCTTCCCTTTCCCCTCTCTGTCTCACACTCTACACATCCATGAAAAACTCTTCCCTTTCCCCTCTCTGTCTGTCTCACACTCTACACATCCAAGAAAAACTCTTCCCTTTTCCCTCTCTGTCTGTCTCACACTCTACACATCCATGAAAAACTCTTCCCTTTCCCCTCTCTGTCTGTCTCACACTCTACACATCCATGAAAAACTCTTCCCTTTTCCCCTCTCTTTCTGTCTCACACTCTACACATCCATGAAAAACTCTTCCCTTTCCCCTCTCTGTCTGTCTCACACTCTACACATCCATGAAAAACTCTTCCCTTTCCCCTCTCTGTCTCACACTCTACACATCCATGAAAAACTCTTCCCTTTCCCCTCTCTGTCTGTCTCACACTCTACACATCCATGAAAAACTCTTCTCTTTTCCCCTCTCTGTCTCACACTCTACACATCCAAGAAAAACTCTTCCCTTTCCCCTCTCTGTCTGTCTCACACTCTACACATCCATGAAAAACTCTTCCCTTTCCCCTCTCTGTCTGTCTCACACTCTACACATCCATGAAAAACTCTTCTCTTTTCCCCTCTCTGTCTCACACTCTACACATCCATGAAAAACTCTTCCCTTTCCCCTCTCTGTCTCACACTCTACACATCCATGAAAAACTCTTCCCTTTCCCCTCTCTGTCTGTCTCACACTCTACACATCCATGAAAAACTCTTCTCTTTTCCCCTCTCTGTCTGTCTCACACTCTACACATCCATGAAAAACTCTTCCCTTTCCCCTCTCTTTCTGTCTCACACTCTACACATCCATGAAAAACTCTTCCCTTTTCCCCTCTCTGTCTGTCTCACACTCTACACATCCATGAAAAACTCTTCTCTTTTCCCCTCTCTGTCTGTCTCACACTCTACACATCCATGAAAAACTCTTCTCTTTTCCCCTCTCTGTCTCACACTCTACACATCCAAGAAAAACTCTTCCCTTTCCCCTCTCTGTCTGTCTCACACTCTACACATCCATGAAAAACTCATCCCTTTCCCCTCTCTGTCTGTCTCACACTCTACACATCCATGAAAAACTCTTCCCTTTCCCCTCTCTGTCTGTCTCACACTCTACACATCCATGAAAAACTCTTCCCTTTCCCCTCTCTGTCTGTCTCACACTCTACACATCCAAGAAAAACTCTTCCCTTTCCCCTCTCTGTCTGTCTCACACTCTACACATCCAAGAAAAACTCTTCCCTTTCCCCTCTCTTTCTGTCTCACACTCTACACATCCATGAAAAACTCTTCTCTTTTCCCCTCTCTTTCTGTCTCACACTCTACACATCCAAGAAAAACTCTTCCCTTTCCCCTCTCTGTCTGTCTCACACTCTACACATCCACTCCCATCCACCCCACTCCTCAATCCCTGCCTTTCTTTCACTATTTTTTTTTTCATTTCCTTTCTTTGTCTCATTCTTTCCTATCCTATTAACAACCAAAAAAAAGAAAGAAAGAAAGAAAAAAAAAGTAGGCTATCGAAAATTCAGTGATTAATTTCCCCACACGACAGGACAGTATTACACTCCAGCAGGGAAAAACGGATCGAACGATCGAAGAGATCATTTGGCAGCCTTCAGATCGTGAGCACTGCCCCGCTGCTTCTGTGGTATTGACAAGACTGCTTGGAACAGCTGGTCTTGATACTTCAAGGCACGCAAACCCCTGATTAAAGCCCAACCCCATGAGAGAACTGATGAACTGCAGGCTTCATTAAGAAACTCTCCCTGCCGCTTTCATCCTTATTCATTCTCGTCACAATCATGTCAGGGGAAAAACAATAGAGGTTCAAGTGCTTGTAGTTGTACATGCTTCATCTTTGTATGTACACATTGTTTTCTTTCTCTGTTTTGTTGTTTTGTAAACATGCATTCATTTCAGGCTGCAAGCATCAGCTTCAATTTTAAGGCTTCGGTTTCAGTTTGAAAAGAATGAATAAAAGAATAAACAAACAAATGGGTGACTAAAAAGCTGTGGTGTTTATACAGAAAAAAATGATGACTTCAGATGAAAAGTTTATTACCTCATCGGTCTTCACAGAACTCTCCTCACAGAAGGTAAGAATGACTTTGGTACATGTACAAACATTTCTATAGATCTGAACTCTGCAATAAGATGTGGAAGGTGCAGTACAACTTTATGAATTCTGTCAACCACAGGGAAGGACCTGTCAGCATACAGCTGAACTGCCCATGCTGAAGAAAGAATTTGTCAGCAAATAGTCTGAGCTCTTCACAGGCTGAAGAAAGAACTTGTCAGCAAATAGTCTGAGCTCTTCACAGGCTGAAGGAAGGATTTGTCAGCAAATAGTTTGAGCTCTTCACAGGCTGAAGAAAGAATTTGTCAGCAAATAGTCTGAGCTCTTCACAGGCTGAAGGAAGGATTTGTCAGCAAATAGTCTGAGCTCTTCACTGGCTGAAGGAAGGATTTGTCAGCAAATAGTCTGAGCTCTTCACAGGCTGAAGGAAGGATTTGTCAGCAAATAGTCTGAGCTCTTCACTGGCTGAAGAAAGAATTTGTCAGCAAATAGTCTGAGCTCTTCACAGGCTGAAGGAAGGATTTGTCAGCAGACTAAACTACCCAGGCTGAATGAAGGACCTGTCAGCAAATAGTCTGAACTCCCCAAGCTATCAACCACAGCAGCTAGTTAGCATCCAGACAAGCTTTCAGATTCTTCCAACTAAAACAGAGACAGACCAGCACTGACTCTGAGAATGATGTTGGCACTCTTCCTCATGGAACAGATGGGCAAACCCTTTGGAACTGCTTAATTCTATAGATAACTGGATATGACCGCCATATAAGTGTTCTTGAATATCCTCTATCAAACAGTCTTTATGAGTAGTGATTCAGTACAGTCATCCAAACAAAAGCAGTATACAGAACCGGTGCAAATTTTAAGTCAGGACTGGTTCATGAAGAGCATGGCTGGGTTGTGCAAATCATCTTAGCAGCGCAAAATCTGTTTTCCAGTAAGAATTTTTCTATTTTCCAAAGTCTACTCCAAACCAGCAGGAATTATGAGTAAGCAAGTAAGCAATGTGGCCTCCAGATTCCCCCAAATACCCAGCATCCAAGGAGAATGGTTAAAGCATCAACTGAGACTCCCCAACCCCAGAATGCCTTTTGTATTCTTCTAGCAAGCTGGGGCTAAATGGCCTCACAACAATAGCTCTGGGGAAATATGGCGTCACAACAAAAGCTCTGGTGCAAAATGGCATTATGACAACCTTTCTAGCAAAGTAGATGGAGAAACAATTAAAGCACAGAACACTGGCCTTTGAACTCGCATCATCTACTGAAAAAGGCACAACTACTTTCCTCCAGCTACCGTTAGTGTGGAAATGTCTGTGAAAAACAGTCAACAATCAGTCCCTCTCAGTCTGATTTCACACCCAGTGTCCCTAAGTGAGAGTGAGTGTAGGATTCACTTTGTATGTTGTCAGTCTGTTGCAAATCTGTTTGTCATCTACCATGAGTAAAGTCTGTATAAACTGTTAACTGGCCAGACTCTCATTTGGCACAAAAAAACTTTTTTTGTCTTCATCCTCACTTCGCTTTGGATCCATTGCTTAACTGTGGAATTCAAGTTCATCAAAATCATTACGTTTTGACACAATACATACAAGCATGCACGCAGCCTATGCGCTCTCGCGTGCACACACACACACACACACAGAGAACAGGAAGGACAGTGATCACTACTAAGTGAAAAGTACTACCATTCTCACTCTGCACCCGGGAACAAATTTCATGATAAGTGCTGCACCAGCACTTGTTCAACCCATGAAGGCCTCACTAAGAGTCCTATAAGCACAAGATGATCCAACTTAAACTACAATACACAACGAATACCACCCCAAACAGAAAAAATAAGCATTCTGCCATAAAAGGAGCTGACAAAAAAATAACTGGTATAAGAGTGCAAAAATCATCCGGCAGACATACAACAGATTTCCAGTTGGAACACTCAGTATTCTGTTCGGGTGCTTGACTGACATTCCAATGCGATGCAAAGTCGATAAGCCAAACATAATGATGTCTGGCAAACCCAGGAACTGACAATCCTAATAACAGACTGTGATAATAATGCCTGCCATGCACACACACACACACACACACACACACACACACGTGTCTAAAATCACAAAATGCAAACAGACATTAGACTGATGAACACATACGTGTGCACATAACATGGGCGCTAGCGTACACACAAACTCAAGGTGGGGGGTGGGGAGGTGGGATCAGAATACCACTGACACTCTCCCCCACACACACACACACCAACCAACAGCACCTTCCAGCTAAATGTAAGGCTGTTGAATCAGTGAATGATGAAATCTTTTGGGATTGGTTTTTCGGACACGAAACCATATTCTGGGCCAATCAACGACATGACATGTTTTCAATAACATCGTCTGTAGCTGTCTCCCTCCCCCCTCCCCCTGCCAGTACCAGCCCCCTCTCCTTTCACCCTCTATAGCACATTTTTCTTCTCTCTATCTTTCTCTTTTTCACACACACACACACACACACACACACACACACACACACACACACAAAGCAAGCAACTGCTGGACATTAATTCTGTACTCCTTCCAGCCCTTTCAGACTGTTCTCAATCAACGCTCCCAGACAAATGATTCAGTCCTCCAACCCTGCTTGCATAACTGCATAAAAGCCTAAAAGTATCTGTCTCTGTCTCTCTCTATCATTTCATCATAACCAGTAAATGAGCAAGAACCACAGGAGGTGAGGAAGTACTGGATGTCAGCGGAACACACAATCAACAACGTCTTACCACATAAAGTTCTCGAAAACATTCTGAAAATGATCCACCAACTGCTTTGACTGCCATCCATTTTCTCAATAACAACCAGGAATTTAACATTCATAACAACACAACGTGGGGGATTCCATAACGTGTGTGCATGCAGGATGGAAACAAAAAAAACAAAAAAAAACAAAAACACCAAAAGACAAAAACAAAAAAATAAACACACAAAACTTGGTGACAACAAAAAAAAACTCGTCACACTACATTACTTCAAGCCCATAACAAGGAACAATTAATGTCAACAAAGACACAATGGTAGGCCCGACAGGAAAAACAGTTATTCAAAAAACGTATTACCAAAAAACATGTTCATCATCATAATTAATAACCAAAGCCAAGTTATACAAACACGCATTAAAACTCAGCCCAGACAAGCAAAGCATTCATCCGTTCGACCAGCTGCTTGTGGCGTGAATGTCGCCATGGAGATGATAGGGTTGAGCAGGGCAAAAATAGCAGGTCTGTGCGCTGTGTGGCTCTCAATTATTGATCATGCAGCCTATTGTTGCTTTTTCATTCACAGCCCATTTGCAAGTTCCAATTATATATATATATATATATATATATATATATATGTGTGTGTGTGTGTGTGTGTGTGTGTGTGTGTGTGAGAGAGAGAGAGAGAGAGAGAGAGAGAGAGGGGTGAGTGGGAGATGTGTCATGCCTGTAACTGTTTTAAGAAGCGTCATGATCTGCTGACAAGTTCTCTTTGCTGATTTTTTGTTGTTGCTGTCGTGGTTGTTTTCATAAATCAGAACACGTAGAAAAAAAATAACCCACTATTTGCAAAACATGTCTTAGATTTTTACCAAGTCCAAAATAATGGTACAAAGCAGACGCCTTTTACCACAGGGTAAAATTCACATAAACTGCTTTTAAAGTGGCAAAATGACAAATCCAATGATGTTCAAGTTCATGCATATCAAGATAGAAATAATATCCAACGATAACACCAGATTCTAGGTTCTTCCGGTCACGATACACCTGAGAGCAAACCATGAAAGGAAAACAGAAGATTGCTGGCATCCTCTGACAGAGAAAAAGAAGAAGAAAAGAAAAAACGCACAGACAAGACAGGGAGGGAAAGGGGTGAGTGGGAGGAAAAAAAAGTTTTCATATGACAGCTGAAAAAAAAGTCTTCTATTTTCATACAAATACAAACTGCAGACTATGACAACTGTTCTGCATCTTGTGATAAGGTAATAGGGTTAAGGTGGGGGAGTGGATATGACTGTCTATATCGGGAAGAAGAGGGCGGGGACAGGGGGAGGAGCACAGCTGGGTACAGAGATAAGGTAATAGGGTTAAGGTGGGGGAGTGGATATGACTGTCTATATCGGGAAGAAGAGGGCGGGGACAGGGGGAGGAGCACAGCTGGGTACAGAGATAAGGTAATAGGGTTGAGGTGGGGGAGTGGATATGACTGTCTATATCGGGAAGAAGAGGGCGGGGACAGGGGGAGGAGCACAGCTGGGTACAGAGATAAGGTAATAGGGTTGAGGTGGGGGAGTGGATATGACTGTCTATATCGGGAAGAAGAGGGCGGGGACAGGGGGAGGAGCACAGCTGGGTACAGAGATAAGGTAATAGGGTTGAGGTGGGGGAGTGGATATGACTGTCTATATCGGGAAGAAGAGGGCGGGGACAGGGGGAGGAGCACAGCTGGGTACAGAGATAAGGTAATAGGGTTGAGGTGGGGGAGTGGATATGACTGTCTATATCGGGAAGAAGAGGGCAGGGACAGGGGGAGGAGCACAGCTGGGTACAGAGATAAGGTAATAGGGTTAAGGTGGGGGAGTGGATATGACTGTCTATATCGGGAAGAAGAGGGCGGGGACAGGGGGAGGAGCACAGCTGGGTACAGAGATAAGGTAATAGGGTTAAGGTGGGGGAGTGGATATGACTGTCTATATCGGGAAGAAGAGGGCGGGGACAGGGGGAGGAGCACAGCTGGGTACAGAGATAAGGTAATAGGGTTGAGGTGGGGGAGTGGATATGACTGTCTATATCGGGAAGAAGAGGGCGGGGACAGGGGGAGGAGCACAGCTGGGTACAGAGATAAGGTAATAGGGTTGAGGTGGGGGAGTGGATATGACTGTCTATATCGGGAAGAAGAGGGCGGGGACAGGGGGAGGAGCACAGCTGGGTACAGAGGAAGAGGACCATCAACAGCAGAACACAAAGATCTGTCTGTCTGAACCTCACTGGATTTCATATCAAAGGGACTCAATTGACAGGTTATCAAGTGTCAGAAACAGACTCTCTGTCTCTCTCTCTGCCGAAATTTCTCTATCAGATGATATTTTACAATACTGGGGATAATATACGTTACTCTTTGAAAGCTAAACAACCACAACAGATCAAAAACAATGTGTGCCTTTTTTGTGAAAAGGGAGGGGTTGGATTTGCAAATGTCGAGTTCACACACACACACACACACACACACACACAAGAAAAGAAAAAAAAAGCATAGAAACGATCCTTTCACACGTGCACACTTTTTGCAGAAAGCTGCATAAAACACTTCCACAAGCTCCTGGTCCCAGACAATAAGGAGAAAGAGAAAAACAAGAGAGAAAAAAAGCTGAAAGGGATCACGAAGACAGATCAATTATGGATGGGAAGCAGCCCTGCTGAGGTCTACAGCCTTGAAAGATCAAGGAAGGAGAAGACAGGGGAGAGAATGGGACCCACAGGAATCGCAGACACTGGAAAGGGAGGCACGACAGGCAGAGGATGGAGGCACAGTGCCGGAGAAAGGCAGACAGGCAGGCCAGGAGAAAAAGACCACACGACTCGTGTCCACAGGAAATGGAAACAGAGAAGGGGGAAGAGAAAGAATTACTCCCTGTCTGAAACCATGTGACGCAAAGAAGACCGTGCCCAGCCTGCCAGTGACGTCAGGAGGAGGACTGAAGGAAAACATAATGAGATCTATCACTTCCGAATCCCCCACCCCCACACCCCCTACCACCGACACCCATCAAGTATGGCCAAGTCTTGGTCAAAACACAAGCTTATTAGTTTGGCCATGGTGTGTGACCTAGGATGGTGTGTGACCCAGGATGGTGTGTGACCTAGGTGGGTGGGAAGGAGGGGTCCAGTATCATTAATTTTGATCCTTTTTTTCCTTTCATCCAGTCTTCCTTTTTCTGACTTCACTGAATGCTTCTTTGTCATTCTGATCAATGGGAAAATCAGTTGGTGTGTTAGGTGGCATCGTTTTGCTTATTTGTTGGTTTGTTTGTTATTTGTTTTTTCAGAGGGAAGGGGTGGGGTGGAAGAGATTATATATTTTTTTTAATGTCTCATCCAGTTGTTGTTTTTTCTGTGTTTTTCTTTCCTTTTTTGTGCTATTAACACAGTTGTTCAACACCGACATGGTGTTTCTGTACTACTTCCTTCGTCCTAGAATACTGCTTCGTCAGTCTGAATAAAACATTCTTTCGGTTTCAGGTAACCCTCAAAATGAGAAAGAGAATTGAAGTAAGCAACACAATGGACGCAGAACAGTTCCATCCTAACGAAAACCATCAGTTTTGTAAGTCTAGCCTGGACACATATTCCCGAGCTCCATCTGTATCATCAACAGTGATAGACTGTGGCCAGTGTGAGCCAGTAAAGACAAATCATCATGAAATAATATGATAGTCCATGTTAATTTCAAGTCATTTCTATTGAATGTCTTCATGATGCCGCGGCCCACAAATGAAATAATATAGAATAAAAAAAAAGTTGACTATAACACTTTTATATTTCTGAATAGAAATGGGGACATTTTGAAAATACAAACGTTGTGCCTGTTTCCAGATCCAAATAAAAGATACACTATAGGGAGATGTAACTCTTGACAGGGGAGTGGTGTATGCCGCAAAAAGAAAAAGAAATGGGGGTGTGGGTCGCAATCAAACTTTAGATGGAGAGTGGAAACAGAAAACAGAAACGGCAATAAGTCTGGCACCTGTCAACTCTCAATCCGACAAGCCCTTCCTCTCAAGCCTGCTACGTCATCAGAATCAATACAGAATGTGAAAATGTCACCGAACTGGGATCATATGAACCTTCAGGGATGATGCACAGAAACCACTGACGTCCACATGCAGTAATTGATGACATACCCAGGGGAGCGCAAGGAACAGTGACGGATGTTGCTGTGTGCAGAAAACAATGACGTATCACTGAGGCACAGAGAAAAATGAAGCAGGTCGTGAGTGTGCACAGGGAACAATGGCATGTGTCACGAGAAACAATCAGTGCTGTCGGAGAGCACAGAAAAGAATGACAAATGGTCTTCACACTGGGAGGGGGTGAGAAGGAAGCAGTGGGACGGAGACTGAGACATTGAGACACAGAATGGGAGAGACAGAGAGAAGGGGAGAGAGGAGACAGAGACAGACAAACAGAGAATGAGAGAGAGCACTAATCACAACAGCTAATTGTTCTCTCTGCGATTTAACCATTTAACCTCTGTGTGTGTGTGTGTGTGTGTGTGTGTGTGTGTGTGTGTGTGTGTGTGTGTGTAAGAAAGAAAGAAAGAAAGAGACAGGGGATAAGAGAATGTTTTGTTCAGTGGGTTTTCCTTGTTTACTATATTCACACAGTTTCCTGTTAATTTTCCATCCCTTTGATTCCGTTGGATTCAATCCAATTGTCAAACGCGTTTATGATGTTTTTATTGTTGCTTCCGTTTTATGTGCTCGTTTTCAAACGCGTTCGAGTCCAATTATGTTTCACGTCACAACATTCCCTTCGACTGACAATAAGCCGTTTGTGTTGTCATGTGATGTAGTGAAAGCCAGTAAAAAGAGAAAGCAATCAATTTGGTGATGGTGTGAATCGCCCATAAATGTAATTCAAAATATCAGTTGGCAAATAAAATGTTTGTGAATCCTGAAGCGATGTTTTCTGCGATGAGGTACGAGAACAGGTCGGTTGGAAACAGTTTCTTTTCATACCAGCCTCCTCCTTAAAAAAACAAACAAACAAAAAAAAACAAAAAAACACGAGAGCTGTTTCCTTGCATTCGAACATCGATGGAGCCATCAGGCCATCCTGATTCAGCACAGGAGAGAGTGCGGCGCGAGACCTTTGGCTTGACACGTGACAGTGATGTACTGGGGAGGGGAAGGAAGAGGGCCAAAATGTCCCTCGCATGCTGAATCGTGATGCATCTTACCGCCTCGGCTAACATCGTGGCAGACCCCCCACACTGTCGCCCCGCCGTGTGAACCTCTGCGATCAAGATGACGGAGTTGTGTGGATTCACTGTCAGTTCGATCGTTCACTGGGTCCTTGCTGACAAAGACTTCCAAAACGAAAGTGTTGGGAAGGGAAGTGGGTGGAAAGTCGATGGCAGTTCAGTAGTGGGGCAAGGGGATGGGTGGTTGAGTTGGGTGAAGGAGCTGGAGGGAGGGGACATGTGGGGAGAGTGTGGAAAGAAGGAAAACACCAGTTAGGAGCTTTGTGATGTCATTTGGAAGAAGAAAGAGGAAACTAGCACCACTACTGCTCACACGACAGTTCGTTTTGATCCTTCTCTGCTGACAAAACACTTCAAGAAGAAAGAGATCGGGAGGAGGAAAAGTTGGAAGTTAAGTGAAGGGGAGGGAAGGGGAGGGAGAGAGGGGGGGAGGAGATAAGACTTGGGGGTTAGAACAGTGTGAGGGTGAAGGAGAGCCATTTTCTGTACTCTGTGGGTGGTCCACGCTCAAGTGAAGGGAGATAGGTGGGCAGTGCGCTCGCCCACACGAACGACCCCCTCCTCCCTCACCCCCTTTCTCCAACCCTCACACGACCTAACACAGATCTAAAGGCACATACAGGCTGGTTCAGAGACAGCTAATGACCCAACAAGTGCACAAAAATAACCAAAAAAAAAAAAAAAACCAACAAAGTAAAGATACTCATAATAATCAAGAAGAAAGAGAAGAAGAAGAAAAAAATACAATACATCCATCGAGGCATATGTCAGCTTCTTACGCGAATAACGAACAAACAAAAGAAGACGTTTTCATTTCACTCCCTACCTCCGTCCATTCCACTATTCAACCCACCCAAAACAGGCGAACATAATGACAAGATAGCACATAAACTGAGAGGAGAACTGGTGGAGGGGGGTGGGGGGAGACTACTGGAAGTACAACTGCTGACGTCAGTTTCCTCCAGACGAACGCGGCAGACTGTTTTCCTTTACCACCACCCCACCCCTCAACCCCCTTCTTCCCCAAAATAATCATCTCTTTTTATACAGCCACGCAGTGTCTTTGTTGTGTTTCTTTGTTTCCTTGACACTCGAGAAACAAGATAAGAACAAAAAAGATGACAGAAAAGGCGACTGGGAGGGAAAAGGGTAAGAGGCATAATGACAGCGTGAAGATACACTGTAAATACTGTAACAAGTTTCCTGTAGGGAGACACAGGCAGACAGAGCTCTAGACAGAAACAACGGCACACACACAGACACACACACACACGAGAGAGAGAGAGAGAGAGAGAGAGAGAGAGAGAGAGAGAGAGAGAGAGAGAGATGAATAAAGTGAGGGGAAAAAAAAGAAACGGACAGACACAGACGCAAATACTCAACTCGCAAAAGACAGAAAAAGAGCCCTCGCCGATACACCTCCAGCAAATTAACCAACACAACTGGGTGTGGGCAAAGAATAGAAAGGGGCTACTTTTGCCGCCGCTGTACCCAGCAAGATGGTTTGCTTTGGGAAGAGGAGAGAGGATTTCCAGCCCAACCCCCCTGACGCATATCTTATCTTTATCTTATCTTTAATCAAGTAATCCGCGTGTGTTGGGGGGGGGGGGGGGGGGGGTGCGGGGGGGTGCTGATTATCTGGTTGTGGTTTTCCGCAATTTATCTTTTATCTTACCTTATCTGTCTATTATAATCAATGTGCAATATAGTAGGCTATGCTTATAATTATCTTCAAAATAATGTTTCTTAATTCTTTCTGTTTTTACATTAAGAATGCCAGTTATCACCTACAGTGTGTGGATGTATATATGAAACGGTGAATGTGATATTTTTTTACATTTGTGTCTTCGTAATAATGGTAAAAGCTGTTGTTGATTTTTACAGTTATGGTCCCCATGTTGTTTACTTGTCTATGTTGTGATAATGCACCTGACCAAATTTCTCCAGTTGGAGATAATAAAGTTATTCTTATTCTTAAGATTGTTCTGCAGTGTGTGGGAGAGAGCGACAGACAACTGCTGTTGCTTTCCCACTTCTCTCTCTCTCTCTCTCTCTCTCTCTCTCTGCGTGTTGTCAGTCCTGTCCTGTCTGTGACACATATGCCAGTTCAGCCTCACTTGTATCTTTTTCAATCTTCTTCTCTTCTTCTTCTTTCCGCCCTCCCCGAACTCCTTTCTCGCCCTCTCACGTACATAAATCAGCTGAATTGCTGTTTTCGTTTTGTTTTTCCTGTCCTTTCTGGGTTGTTGTTTTTTGTTTTTTTTTAATGTGTGCACGTGTCCTCATGGGGAATGGATACTCTCTCTCTCTTCAAACCACCTATTACCCCATGAACAACTCCACTATCTGGTGTAATCTCAGTGTAAAAAAAAAAAAGATACAGAAACAGGTCAGTTGGGTTTTTTTGTTTTTTGTTTTTCTTTGGGTTTTTTTTTTTTTTTTGTTTGTTTGTTTGTTTTTGTTGTTTTTGTGTGGTGGTGTTGCCCTGTCGTCTCTTTTTCGAAGCTTGACTAACCCTCGAAAAACGTTGTTGGTCCCCATCCCACCTTTAGACAGACAGTGGGGGTGGAGGGGAAAGAAGACGAGGAGGAGGGGGGGGGGAGGGGGAGGGGGAGGTGGAGGAGAAGAAGAAGAGGCCAACTACATCTCCCTGATTCTACTTCTTTGTTTATTCTCGGTGTTATTAAAATCCTTCCCATTTGGCCTTTCTCTCCCATAAAAGAGAGAGAGGGGGTTGAGGGGTGGAAAGAGGAGTGGACTGAAAGCGGGGTCATCTAAAGTTACATATTGAAAATGAAACTATTCCACGCTCAGGAACCCTCACTGTCCAAAGACGAAAAAAAAAGCAACTTAAAAAAAACTATATTCTTTCTGGCTGTGCTCCCTGCCCCCACCACACAAGAAACCCAATGAATCGAATCTGCAAACACTGACTTCGGAAATGAATGGTCACATATGCTTGTATTTGTGTGCGCGAATCTGCATCTGTGTGCGTGTGTGTGCGCGCGCGCGTACGTCCGTCCGTCCGTGCGTGTGTGAAAGCACACGCGCATTTATGTACATACAGCGCGCGTTTGTACTTCAATACATTTTATCTATGTGAAACCACGCATCAGCTAATCATATCTTAAACTGTTTCTTATGAATTGATGTCTCGATCCGCATTCTGGGTCCAGCACTACTGTTAAAAGGCCCGCACAGATACCTGAGCTACTGATCTGCGCGACTGTCAGGTTATTCGAGGGTTCATCCCTGCACTACCCCCCACCCCACCCCACCCCCCATCTCCCCCCCTCCCTCCACCTACAAACTAACCCCCATCGACCCGAACACAGGCAGTATGTGTCTGGTTTGCGTTATGATTGCTATTTCCCTTATTGATCGACTTACCTCGCTTTGTGTCTGTCCGATTCCTTTCGTTATCGATCCCACTTTGCTCTTGTCGCTTTTCGTGTCCCGCTCACCAAACCCCACCCTCAGTTTGTATCGATGTGTTTGTGCGCGCGCACGTGCGCAGTGAGAGGCAGGCTATGAGAGGTTGGGGAGGTTCCCAACTCAAATTCACTCACAACGCATGACCACAATAAATGACGGGCTGGAAACAGACATAAAGCTGCAAATAATCCTCGGTTTACTTCCGGTTTCCGACGTGCTTCATCAGCTGCGCACACACGAAACGAGTGTGTCAAAGTCAGTGGACACAAGCAAAGCACTCACTCACTCGCTCCATCTCTCTCCCCCCCCCCCCCACCTCCCCCTTCACACACTGTATGACACATGGCCCGGTTTCAAGGACATCTAAAAATGGTACCGGGAACAAGAAATACCCCCACACCCCACAACAATATTAATCCCGACAAGGTAGAAAAGGGATTAATTTTGTCATGTCGACTGAAGATGTTCTACCACGCGACACGGGGACGGGGATTGGTGGGGGGGGGGGGGGGGGGGATTTGAGCCGAAGTGTCAACAACACTGTCGGTGTTTCGCGTGATCTGCCCCCCACCCCCACCCCCTCCCCTCCCCATCTCTCTCAATCTCCCTCTCTCCTGTCAGATTCTACGTCTTCCTACAGGAATCTCCCTGTCAGAAAACGACAGATGACCTGTCTAGAGGCGTTTCTGATCAGAAATGAACACCAGCACGCGCGCGTGCACACACACACACACACACACACACACACACCAAAGCCCACAACAAAATTCGACTCAGATTGACCGGGGAAGGGGCGAGAGGAAGGCATTTTAACCATTTTTCAACACGTCACCGGCAAAACAACAACAAAATACTCAAGATTTTTCTACGGTGAACAAAAAGCTCAAATTGAACTTGAAAAAAGGTAGAAAGACTTTCCCTTGGCAAAGTTTGCAAAAGTGATGGTAAAGAGCATCCAGTTGCTGAACTGAAGTGTTCAGCGCTGTCCGTTGAGGGGCGATCGGGGAGGGGGGCGGTGCTTGGGGGGTCCAGGGAAAGGGGGGGGGGGGGGGCTACGTGGTAAATCGAGTAGAAAAGCGCTGAAGAAACAAATACAGGGAGGTGGGAGGAGAAAATCAATACGTGAAGCATAAGAGGATGACGGCACACACACACACACACACACACACACACTGAATTGAAAAAACAACAACAAAAAAACACCAGATTCTGACGCAACTTTACATACTAAACACGACTACTTATTCACGCGCACACTCGCACACACACACACACACTGAACTGGAAAAACACAAAAAAAACAAAAAAAACACCAGATTCTGACGCAACTTTACATACTAAACACGACAACTTATTCACGCGCACACTCGCACGCATACACACACACACACACACACACACACACACACACACACACACACAAGCACGAGCGCACGCATCTCTCGTTTACATACAATTTGTAAACTGTATCACTGTCTTATCTGACGGCCTTTGTTACGACGGTGATACAGTTTACAAACTAGATAGCTGGAAAGCCATGTTTTCTGCACGTGTTGGCCCGCGGTTGTCCAGGTGGAAAACTGTCGTCAAACACTCGTTTCTCTCTGGTGAATCGTTTCCCATACTTATTCCACTGGTGTCGCTGGGCAAACTGCGATCCAATCTGACGAATGGTTCCTAGAACTCTGTGGATTATTGCATTGTACGGGTAGTGTGCGAGATTTTTCTTATTTATCAATTTCCCAATCCCCCCCACCCGAAAAAAATCCTTGTAAAGAGAGAAGGGGAGGGGTCTGACTTAGAGACTGAACGAGGCGATGACGGTGGAATGGGGTAGGGGAGGTTGAGAGAGAGTGAGAGAGAGCGGGGGAGAGAGAGGAGGGAAGGGAAGGAATGGGACAGCCAGCCAGCATGAGAGACACTGAGAGAGAGAGAGAGAGAGAGAGAGAGAGAGAGAGAGAGAGAGAGAGAAAGAGAGAAAGAGAGAGAGAAAAAAAAGAGAGAGAGAAGTATCAGTAGCTCAAGGAGGCGTCACTGCGTTCGGACAAATCCATATACGCTACACATCTGCCAAGCAGATGCCTGACCAGCAGCGTAACCCAACGCGCTTAGAGAGAGAGAGACGCACGCGCGCACACGCACAGAACGAACGAACGAACGAACGAACGAAGTTTTTTATTGAGGGAAGTGGAATAAGCATACATGTGCTTTTTTTCATCCAGCCCTCAGGGCAAATGGAAATTGAATATGAATCAAAACATCCACAAAGTAGCAAAGAGATGAAGAAATAAAGACATGACATTCACATTCACATTTAAACATGCACATCTACATAATAAACATGTACATTTACATAATCATGATACAAACATCATCATGTCATGAAGGAAAAAGATCAAACCATCCCCCCTTTAAAAAAAACAACAAAAAACAAACAAACAAACAAACAAACAAACAAAAAACAAAAAAAACAGCCCCTCTCAAGCCCCCCCCCCCGCCCCCCCCCCCCCCCCCCCCAAAACAAAAAAAAAACAAAAAAAAAATTCAGGACACTGATTGTGGTTGTATATCATTAAGTAGTGCGATAGCGGTTAGACATACAATTAAACTATATATGCGTATTCAATAAGATAAAGTCAAGTTAAGTATGATTGTTGACATATTTGTCCATAAGGTGTGTATGGTAATGTTTTTTGAATTCTTGAATGCTTTTCTGAACATTAAGAGAGAGAGACAGACAGACAGACAGAGACACAGACAGAGACACAGAGACAGAGAGAGACACAGAGACAGACACACACACACACACACACACACACACACACACACAGATTTCTAATACTTATGAGGGAGCAGAGCATTACGAGCTGCATTGTTTGTTCATGATGGCTTATTTGTTCTTTACCTCTTGAAAACGTTTTAAGGTTGTTTTGAGATCGTCGACAGGCACCGTGCTGTCTAAATCCCTTTGTTTCCACTCCATTACACCATGTTTCATTATGTGAGACAACACGTTACATGCAAGGGCGGTTTTGTTGACATCGGACAGACCAAGCTGAAATTTGCCCCTTTTATTTCATGTGTGTGTGTGTGTGTGTGTGTGGTGTGGTGTGGTGTGGTGTGGTGTTGTCATTTAGTGTGTTGTGTTGTGCTGTGTTGTTGTTGTGTGTGTGTGCGTGTGTGCATGCGCTAATGAAGGCCGCCATCATTGCTGTTCATTATCTGCGATGTGAAGATCAGTGCGCATCTGGTGGACCAGCTTAGTGCTCTTCACTGTCCACAATACTGTGCAAAATAATACGTCATGCTTCTATTCCTCTGGCAGGTCATCTTCATATTATCCTCAAGCATTATTTGCATGTGTTATCGCTGTACCAACAACAACAACAACACAAAAACAACGAAAATCTGCATGCAAATCATACCATTCAAAGTTTTTAAGTTGCGCATTTTTTTCCCATCTACCTTTGATTAAGAATATTAAGAATTCTTGGTGCTTCCGTGTCTGGCTCGGGTTACTGATTAAACTGGGCGTGGGTGGCAAGGGGTGTGAGGAATCAACAAAAAATAAATACATAAATAACCGGTAAAATCAACACAAGAATTTCACAACGATCGCGCAATACTGGCTTAGGATTCTACACACTGGTGGTAAAACTTCACACTTTTATCTTCTATGCATACGGCCAGAACCCACAACAAGTTCCAATGTACCAGAAGACATGATAATTCCCCACAAACCTCCCCGCCATGGCCCCGACCCGTCCCCCTGCCGCACCCACCCCCTTTCTTCACACCCACCCTCGGCTCTCCATCCAATAACCCTGAATCAGTTCTCAACTTCCTGTCAGACTTTGCCATACAGCTTCTGTCTTAATCAATATTTTAACAGCGAAAACCAGACTCTAATCTGATATAGACGTCTCGCGCGCGCGCGCACACACACACACACACACACACACACACACAAAAAACGTATGAATTCCATTTCCATGGGCCATTTGTAAGTCATCTGAAAAACTCAAACACAAAAACAGGAAAATGGACAGTCTTTTCACAGACAGACAGAAACACACACACACACACACACAGGGAAATCCTGAGGGGACTGGGGGGGGGGGGGGGGGGGGGGGTCCGGAGAAAGATTAAGAGATACAGAGATAAAGAGAGATACAGAGAGAACCTCAGATGCAAACATAGACTGCAGAGATAGGGACAGAGATCCCATCAGAGAGAAACGAATAAGAGAAAAGCAGCCCCGGTCAGTCTTCGACAACTATCTCGCCAGCACGACCATACCACAGAGAGAGAGAGAGACAAAGAGAGCGAAACAGAGAGACAAAGAGGAAGACAGGGAGAGACAGAGAGAGCGCAGAGTAACGAAATCAGAAATAACAAAGATACCCCTACCGGGGCCTCTTTCCAGCCTAACCAAATGATGTTTATTGTCCTCCCTCAAAACATCACACAGGTGCACGCACGTACGTACGCAAGCATATAGGCGCGCGCACACTGTTTGACTGACTTGTTTCTCTCAATCACACACACACACACACACACACACACACACACATACATACATATATGTATATATATATATGTGACCAAGCGCACTATGCTTGCTCCAACACTATTCACGCACAAGCCACAGCAGACGACGTTTTCCCTCCTACCCCCTGCACAGAATATGTGACGTCACTCCGCTTACATCATTTTGTCCTCGCCAGACCACGACGGCTCGACCAGTGTCGCGTCGCGGTACGTCATTGGCTGAGAAGAAACTTGTGTTTCTGTTCCACCGTAATTAATTAATAACTCTTTTGTCAGATCAGTAAACTACTAGTATTATATACTGGCAGAATCGTCTTAATTCCATCTTTAAATCTATTCCATTTATGTTCGCCTACGTGAAACTGATTTAACGCAGTTTATAATTTTCTGCGACGAGCTCGTTAAAACTGACCCTGTTCAGGTGACTTCAATTAAGATTATAAATTCCTTTTAAATAATCAACACTTCATTTTACACTCATTATAAAGTAGGCGTTGAGTTCTTTCTTTTGCAACTTATCCGATGCAAATCGGTTCAGGAATCATCTAGAAATCTGTCACTGAACACCTTGTAACAAGCACAGTTCTCATCAGATTTCTTCAGATTAGTGACGATCTGGTTTGCAGCCCACGTGATTGTCTTTGTAGTTCGCCTAAGTTGTATAAATTGGCCGAGCGGGTGATGAGTGGTCACTTCCACACCCGAGCCAGCCGCGGCCAGCACCTGCTCCCTTTGTCTCTTGCCGTGTAGTGGTCAGTGTTGTTCCCACAACAGCAACATCTGGCTACTTTTTGCTGTAAGTACTATTGTGTAGAATGTGTTGACTTGTGAAAGGTATTCTTCGACACAGTACCTGTGTTCATATAAGTATGTTCAGTTGTTGCTTTGTTCAGTTAATTCTTTGTTTAGTTATGGCTTTGACATGTTAGGCACAGCTCGGCTATGATTGATCTAGAAAATCGCCATGTCGTCATATGTTCGTAGAAGTAGTCCATTTGATTCTTTTTACGTCAGTCAATGACGTCTCGGGACACAAGATAGTCTGTTCCAGAATGTTCTAGGGGATGACTCATTCTCTCTCATCTGCTGTCACTGAAGGTTAGGTTACTTATCCCCGCTTCAGCGGAGACGATTTAAATGTTGAGCGCAAGCTTAGCTATGCTCATAGTTGGCTTTGATGCAACGGATAACTTGTGTAAGTTCATTCACCACTTAATGGTTAAGCCATGATGGTGCTTCACTTACTCTCTGGTCTATCAGGTTGCCAGTATTATATCTAAGCCACTGATTCTCCATCTTGTTTACTATTCAGGTATTGTCTTACATGCTGATCTCGGTTGTACTGCTACAGTGTGCTCAGTACTCTAAGATGTGTGTAGTATTCTGGTTGAGGTGATTACAAGATAGTGTTTGATTAATATCAGTTATTGGTTAAAACCACCTGATATGTATCAGTCTGTTAATTGTAAGTTAGTTATCATGCTCTCTCCTATACGGCTTATTCCCGTATAGTGCTACATGATAAACTGTTTCATTTGAGTCACTTTGACACAGTATGAGCTTTTCCTAATCTATACTGTCAGTGTACTTCTAGTCAATCAGCTTAGCCACAACCACTGTAACTGCACTGTTTAAATGTATTAGGAAAGTCTTTGGCTGTCATTGTTTGGTTTTCACATGTATGCATTATTTTTATGCTGTGGCTTAGTCCAGACCAAGCATTAGTCTTTCCAGCTCAGTTATTATGCTTTCTCCTATACAGCATACTCCGGTATAGTGCCACATGATGATTGATTCATTTGAGTCGCTTTAAATTTAATACAGCTGAAATAGTTTTCCATGAATTAGGTTGTTTGGTTACTTTACTAATTAAGTATAACCCTAGCCCTTTAGCTGCATGGTCTTGGGGACCGGGTGAAGAACAACAGACATGTTGCTTTTATGAGTTTACTGTGTGTGTGTACTGGATAGTGAGTATATTTTATAAATTATATGTTAAATATTTTATGTACTAAGTTTGAGGTTTGATTTTCCATTTGGAGTTGATAGGATGAGTTTGTTGTATTTTGATAATTATGTTGTTATTAGTTACTATAAGGTACGTTAGTATTAATGGTACTTGACTAAGGAAGTTGCATATAGTTTTGGGCAAATACCAAACCCAGAGGTAGGCACAGCACTGTGTATGCTCCATGTTACCCACATCCATGAATGACTGACTTCCCACTTATGGTGCTTCTGTTGTTCATGTATTGTAGAATATGGTTTTTGTGTTTCGGTTTGGTTTTGGTTCCCTCCTTTATACTTTGTTGATGCGGGTACTCGACCAGTCTTGGTCTTTGCCTCATGTATGCTCATTGTTATACGTACATGCAACGTTGACATTGTATTTATGGCTTTTATTTGTTTGTGTCTTGCAGGCACTGTTTTCCTGTAATAGCTGTAGTAAATAAACAATTGAAAGGGCGTCCGCTTTCATATGCTCCTGCCTGCACGAGAACCTGCTATCTTCTACTATTCCTCATTCCACTCCAACCATACCCTTATCCCCTGTCCTACTTATCCCTATCTCCACTCCACTCCAACCCTACCCTTACCCCGAGTCCATCACACACACACATATATATATATATATATATGCACGGATGCACACTTGAATTTATACACATTCGCATATATAATTAAGTGAATATCATTTACATGTCCACAGAAACAAAAACAAAAAGATGTCAAATGACTGACATAAAGCTCAGGTCCTGCATCAATGGGGGAACAGTGTGAGGAAAATTGGTAAGACGAAGACCTGTAGACCTCGAAACATAAACACCGAGAGACAGAGGCAGAGACAGAGACTGGGTTCTTTAGGGTTTGGAAAATGATAAGAGTACATGGTTTTTGTTTCCCTGAAATCGAAACCAAACAAAAAAAAGATTTATCCAGACAGCTCCAGTCGTTTTTCCAACAACTCTGCAGCCGACACGACCACAAGAAAAGAATAAATCATGGTACCATTGACACCCTCAAGTGAATCCTCTTCCCCAACACGATAACTTGCCTTCCCTCTGACACACAGGGAGAGGCGGCCTTGCAACAGGACAATGCAAGGGGAAAGAAATCAATCGGGTCCAGCAGTCCAGAGTTTAGTGTCATCAAAGA
>NC_134876.1:102564167-102566667 GCF_041734735.1 Babylonia areolata | reverse complement strand
CCCAGGAAGAAGAAGAAGAAAGGGGGTGGGGGGAGGGGCGTAAAGTTGGTGGGGGGTTTACTGTTCCGTCTTACCGTCACGGCCCCGCCGTCCAGATCTAGCTCGCTTTACGCCACTTGCACGTGCACTTAAAACCCGGCAAATTTACTTCCGCCCCAGCGCGCCACCAGCGTCGGGAATTTGCCTGAGAGAGGGGCAGATAATCGATGGGCACACAGTTTCTCCCCGCAGGCGACTGACGCATAATCACGGCATCCCCCCGTATGGTTGAAAATTGGTCTGGCACCTGGGCGACGGCGAGTACGGACGGGCGGGCCTACGCAATAACGGGCTTCTCTCTTTTGTTTTTTCCCGCTTTCTAGTTTAGTTTGCTCTGGTTTACCATCGTTTTTGTTTTTGTTTTTTAACAGCGTGGGCTAGAACTGCAACATGAATTCTCCCTGGGTAGCTTCGCACTTTGCACTGTCCAGCACCATCTTTATTGTCTGGCATTAACGTTTTTGCAACGCTGATTTTTTTTCTTCTTCTTCTTCTTCTTTGTTTTTTTCTTTTGTGTTTACTTTCAAATTTTCCCCCCTCAACGTCAAAACACAGAGCACAAAATGAACAGAAGGGGGAACACGGAAAACACTCTTTTTTTTAACGCATATGAGAGTGCGAAACAAAGTGGATGGTAGTGACAGATGGGGAAAACCCGGGTGTCCAGCCCCAAAATGTGATGCACCAATATTGCTCGCGTACGTGCGTGCGAACATATGCATATTATATACAGTGCGCCTCTCTCTCTCTCTCTCTCTCTCTACACACACACACACACACACAAACAAACAAACATACACACACACACAAACACACTCCTACCCCAATCTCTCTCCCTCTTCTCTTCATGGCAGAAGGGACAATGGGAGACAAAATAAATCCAAAACTCATAAGATCCTGCGCAACTGCTTTTGCCGACTCAGCATTTTTACAGACGCGGAAATTCATGCGCAGTTACGGCACATGCGCAACTTCCAACGACTGATGAATATGCTCATAAATAATAATAATAATAATAATAATAATAATAATAACAATAATAATAAACCATAAAAATAATGATAACAATGACAATAACCATAATAATAATAATAAACCATCATAATAATAATGATAATGATGATGATGATGATAATAATAATAATAACCTTTTACGCACCGTTTCACGCTTCAGCTGTTCTATTGACTGTGTCAACTACTCTGTCATGGTCTCCGATTTAAAATGAAACGAGTGGAACGAACACGGGATATGGGGAAGAAAAGGGGGGAAGAAAAGAAAATTGGCCTTTTAGAAAAAAAAATAAAGTTGGTCTGTTGTCCCTGGCAGACAATGGGTGAGAAAGAACGGGTGAGGGGAGATGGGAAGGGGGTGGAGGGAGGAGGATTTGAAACAGGCTGAGAGGGCCAATCACCGCACTGCATAAAGAATGAAAGAGCAGAATGTTGAACAACACCCCGACCTCTTTTGGAAAAGACAAAAAGAAAAAGAAAAGGAATATAAATTTAAAAAAAAAAAACAAAAAACAAAACAGAACAAACAAACAAACAAACAAAAAACGCCAAAGCTCTCTGTCTCTGTCACTCTTTTCCTCTCTCTCTCTCTCTCTCTCTCTCTATGAAAAGCACGTTCTGGATGGGGGATAAAAGACCCCCAATCGATACAGCCTGATCACAGATGCCAATAATCCGCAGCAAATTTCCTGCCACCAGCAACCCACCCCCACACCCCCTCCAGTCCAACCGGTAACACGAACAGTAACGATGGTCAAGCCCTTCACAAACGCTCTTCTCTGCATAAAATCTTGATGGCAAGTAAATGGCTGAAGCTCATGGGGGAGAAAAAAAGGCCTGCCAACAAGCACTGATGCCAAATACCGTCTGCCATTATGTCGTTAACGCACTCAGACAACGCTTGTCAGTTTTGCCAAAGCAACACAGCGGTTGGCATTACGTTACCAATGCGCTCAGACAACTGACAGTTCTGTTGATGACGTTGCCAGCTGGCATGCAGTCTGTATAGATATCTTCAGGACTCGCAGTCCTCACCAAACATCACGTGTCTCGGGTGTGTTCCGGCCGCCAGACGGGCAACACGACCGTTTTACCAATGCCCGTTGGCATTCGAGGGTCCGGAATACTAACTGCCAATTCACGTCTCTGCATCAGAACACCTTTTTTTTTTTCTTTTTTTCTTTTTTCTTTTTTTTAGAGCTCTCAGTTCTGCTCCTACGATGTCGCCAATTTACAATAATGCCTCCGGATGTACAGTGGTGTACTCTCTGTGTTAGTGTGTGTGTGTGTGTGTGTGTGTGTGTGTGTGTGTGTGTGTTTGTTTTTTGTGTTTTTTTTGGTTGTTTGGGGGGGGGGGTTGTTTGTTTTTGTTGTTGTTGTTGTTGTTGTTGTTGTTGTTGTGTGTGTGTGTGTGCGTGTGTGTGTGTGTGTGTGTGTGTGTGTGTGGAAT
>NC_134876.1:102531667-102559167 GCF_041734735.1 Babylonia areolata | reverse complement strand
AGATGTCCTGCATGTGTGGGCCAATATCATGCTCTTTAGCGCTGTGGAAGAAGTGGTTGAATAATGCGAACTGACCGTGCGAGGGAAAACATTTTTTTTTCTTGGAGTTCACGATAAATACAAAGGCAGTGACTGGATTCGAACATGCTAAGACACTTTCACAAACAAGAACCCTAGACCCTGTACTATACATATATTCACTAACACATGCACACACGCACGAACACTCTTCACCCCAACGCCCCTAGTCATTCGGATGAGACGATAAACCGAGGTCCCGTGTGTTGTATGCACTTAGCGCATGTAAAAAAAAAAAACTAAAAAAAACCACGGCAACAAAAGGATTGTTCCAGGCAAAATTCTGTAGACAAATCCACTTCCATAGGAAAAACAAATTAAAAACAACTACACGCAGGAAAATACACACACACACACACACACACACACACACACACACACACACAAATGGGTGGCGCTGTTGTCAAGCGACGCGCTTTCCCTGGGGAGAGCAGTCCGAATTTCACACAGAGAAATCTGTTGTGATTAAAAAAAAAAAAAAATACAAAGTACAAAAAAAAAAATTCAACATACAAATTCAGAGAGAGAGAGAGATTATTTTATTGACTGATTGAGTGACTGATTCACACATTTCCGCCCCAACCCCCTAACTCTCCCCACACCCACGAACACTGTGAGAGAGAGAAAAGAAAGAAAGGAAAGGCAAAAAAAAAAAAAAAAAAAAACAACAACACACACACACAAAAAACAGCTTCCAAAGCGCGGACAATTCCTGTCCAAATACTACCGCTCCAGCCCGTCTGAGCACGGGCAATGCTCGTTTTCACAGCACACCCATTCTTCCTGGTCTGCTGGACACATGAAAACCGTCATCAACATTGACATTCCGATTCACATTCCTTCTCTCCTTCCGCGCTCCCTCCGGATCCCCGATTCCAAGGTTTAACACGACGGCCAGAGCCGCCCTGATTCAAACAGCCATTCGACTTCCATGTTAAAATACACATATACTACGTTTACAGTCTAAATGTAAAAGAAGATTTGTCGATGTCAGCGTTAATTTTGTCGAAACGGAAATCCATCTTCAGTTAAACACTCTCTCTCTCTCTCTCTCTCTCTCTCTCTTCTCTTCTCTTCTCTTCTCTTCTATCTCTCTCCCTCCCCACCCCGTGTGTGTGTGTGTGTGCGTTTCTTTATTTTTTGCTTTGAACGACACCGTCAGGTCTTGTTTCCAAACAACTCCTATGCGAAGGGAACTAACAATGAATGAACTGTCAAGAAAAAAAACGATTGGGCTGACTTCTGACGCTGTACTTACACATTAGCAATTTTTTTTTTCCCTTAATGCGCCTATCACAAAAACCACGCTGACAGTGACATAATGTTTCAAGCCAAAGAAAATAGTCCCCCCCAGCTCGTTTGGGCCTGAGCGCACAGCCACTGCTGCGTCAACGCAAACAACAAGGGAAATGAACTGAAACATGTGCAATTGCGTGCTGCTGGCCAGCCTTATACATTATGCATGGCGCTTTGCCTACACCCCCTTCCCCCCACCCAACCCCCAACGCCCCTCGCCCTCTCCATCTCCCCAGCACACACACACCCAAGGCGAGTCTGGGAGAGAAGGAATCGATTCCATTTATGAAACTTTAACGTTATGGGGCTGAGGAACGATTATGCCACCTCTTCCAAACCGCTGCACAGCAGTGTACTCTACATTTGTACTTGAAGGTTGACCACCAACGGATATGTGCGCACACGCTCCAAACTGATTGCCTGCGATTAACAGACACACGAATAACAATAAACCGCATTCTATCATTACACAGTTTCAGTTTCTCAAGGAGACGTCACTGCGTTCAGAAAAATTCATATACGCTACACCGTATCAGCAAGTCAGATGCCTGACCAGCAGCATAACCCATTGCACTTTGTAAGACCTTGAGTGCATGCATATAGTTTTTATTATATTTCTGTACAAATCAGAGTGGATTTCTTCTACATAATTTTGCCAGAGATCAACATTTACTTTACCACGAGTTCTTTTTCAGTGCGCCATGTGCATGCTGTACACGGGACTTCGGTTCATTGTCTAATCCGAATGACCAGACGCTCGGTTTCATTTCCCAGTCACTTGGGAGAAAGCTCGAGACAGGGAATCAAACCCAGACCTTCCCGGACACAGTACTGGCAGATAAGTGTCTTACCCATTCTGCCACCTTCCTCACACAAACCTCTCTCTCTCTCTCTTCATTTATTCATGTATCCATTTTCCAAATTTCTAAAACAATAATGATAACCTTTCATTATACTCGTGGGATATGCCCGCCTTTCTATTTTTTTCATATTTCAACCAAAGCGAAGAGCTGTGTCGACGTCATGCTCTTCTGAAGGACCACAAAACTGAAACTGCCTGATGTTTTCACATCCCCGAAAACCACTCAAAACCGTCCAACTGAAACAGTTGAAAGTGAGATCCCCATAGTTTTGCGCTTTCTCTTGCAACTACGTCATGGTCTCAGAACTTAACTTCTGACATATATGAAAGTGAGCGCAACGCCATATTCTCTCAGAATTTTGGCCATCTGTGCAATGCATGTTCAACTGTGAAAAACAAGACAGTCTCAGCGGTGCATCTTTCCATTACATTTCCATATCACCTCATCTTTTTTTCATGTCACCCACTGAACATGCTAGGAGCTTTTTTCACATTTGTTTCGTCATAAAGGGTCACTTAGGATATATCTATGTTTGTGAATTTTGTTCAAATTCCCACTGTGGATAGAGTGAGTTTTTTGTTGTTCTTATTTTTGCCGTATTCATCCATAACGTCCATGTGTCACTGTCGTTTTGAAGACACATATCAAAACCAAATAGTTTGCTGTCTCAACTGAAAACTGTATATAACCAAATAATTCCATACACATAAGTATGTCTTTGCAACTGACGCATAATCCTAGCTAACTGTAGCAACCATCAACCAATCTTCATAATTAAAATCTAAACAAAACAAATGAGAGATACAACTAACGTGGAACTGAATTTGCTGATACAATCTAGACGGGTGTAATTGCACGCACAAACACACTGTACACGCGTGCGTGAACAAACACACTGCACATGCGCTTGAGCGTATGCACACACAACATGGACACACACATTACATATACAGACACACACACAGCGCACACAAGACACACTGACTGAGGGAGGGAGACAGAGCAAATCACTCTCATCTCTTTGAGGAAATATCCCGCTATCTACACACACACTCAACGACAAGAATGACTTATTCAAAACACTTCCACATCTAATCAACAAGACCACCTGTAGTGTCCATCACGATGATGAGCCAAATCACACTGTTGTCTTTTTCAATCGGCATCGATCCCTGTTTCTCTCTTCTGTTCTCCAAACACACTGAGATACCATCACACCACCCCTATCACCCCTAACACCTCCACGCCCTTCCCTTTCCCCTCTCCATCCCCGACACTCTTCAATGATATCGATTTCTCTAGAAGCACCCAGCAACAGCTACGAAGGGATGCGGGGAGGGGGATGGGGTAAAGGGGAGCTCTCTACCCACTACCCCTCCCTCCCCTGTCTCCTCCTTCTCCCCAAGCCCCCTCCCAAGGGAGATAGAGCGAGCAATGGAGGTATTGCAACTGAACGCCTCCTGTCCGCCTACACACAGGCTTCCTTTTCCTTGTCCCCTCCATACCCCCACCCCTTCCCCTATCCCCATCGGACACCCAATGCCCTTCACACAACAAGATCCAAGAACATTTTATTT
This sequence comes from Babylonia areolata, assembly GCF_041734735.1. Taxonomy (NCBI): domain Eukaryota; kingdom Metazoa; phylum Mollusca; class Gastropoda; order Neogastropoda; family Buccinidae; genus Babylonia; species Babylonia areolata. The sequence goes on along the minus strand of NC_134876.1, from coordinate 102,555,353 downwards.
CGATAGTGAAAAAAGAAAAAAAAAAATCGATCGCTCGATTGATTTATACTGGCCCGTTTTATATCGCTCAGCTGAACAACCACCCAGCTTGACCACAAGGTGCCCCCGAGGCTATGAAGTTTCAGTTTCATGGAGGTATCAAAGCGTGATCCATACGCTGTACCACGTCTGGTTTAATTAGATAAACATAAAAAGGGGGATGGGGGGTATGTTTTGGCAACACATAGACCCAAACGCGCTTGTCAAGCCTGGGTGAGAGGCTGCCCAGGATAAAAACAACAACAAAAACAGTACCATAAAACGAAATGAAATAACTAACAAAAGCAACAAATAGGTAACATTAAAATGTGATACAACTGAAAGAATGCAAATGATTGGTGTGAAACTGTGCTACAAATCGATTAGGTGTGTCTTTTGCATGAACAATGTTTTGTAAAAAATAAAATAAAATAAAATAAATAAATAAATAAATAAATAAATAATAATAATAATAATAATAATAATAAAATTGATAACAAAAACTAAATAAACGAACAGACATACGCATATGGGCCCGTAATTATGCTAAATGTACGTGTTGCTAATCAAGTCTGAAAAAAGAAATTAATAAGACCCGAAAATGGACGTGCGGTAGACACCAATCCAAATTAATTTTTCTGATCACCACTGCTGTCATCCCATAATGCTCGAAACTTGTACGAGAGAGAGAGAGAGAGAGAGAGATGGGGGGAGGGAGGGAGGGGGAGAGAGAGTAACCAAGAAGTCGTTAGCTATACAACAGCAGGCTTTGATCAATATAGTTGTGAAGGGATATATGGGAAACCAGACTGCGGACAGAAACTAATCAATGGGAAGCTTTGAAAAGATGCATTTTGAGCTGACAAAAAGATCATTGTGACAAAGGTATTCAATGAAGCAGGGAAAACTAAATGGACGTTCTGTTGAATAAACTCTTTTGACGAAAGCTTTAAACGAAGCAGGAAAACCTGAATGTGGACAAGAAGTTTTGAACAACAGATGTCATGCTGAAAGCATTTCCAAAGGAGGGTAGCCAGAAAACGAACAAGTTTCGAAACCAGAATACGCACATAAAGTACATAAACCAGAATCCTGTCAAGACATTTTGAGAAAGTGCTTTGATAGAACCTAAAATTAACGCACAAGAAAAACAATACGGACAACATACTTTGAGAGCAATATTGGAAGTTTTTTTAACAGCACAATGCCGAACGCGAATGCTAATCTTAGAATATGTGTTTTGACAGAACCTTCCACCAAACAAGAATGGCAATAACCAGAATGAGAACAAAAAGGTTTGAAACCATGATGTGGACAGAAAGTTGTGACCATTGACTCTGATACCAAGAGACGCTAAAAACGAGACAGGAAGAGCGAGAATGCGGACAGTCAATTTCGAAAAGTGTTTTGAAAGATTCAAAGGAATCAGGTAGAAACAAGAATGAACAAGGTTTCGGGGTGATAATGTGCGGTGAAAAACTGCCTAAAATATTCTGACATTCGCCCAGACATTTATGGACAGAAACAGAGCATCAGGATTCAAATGCCAGCGCAAAGTGAACACTGAACTGAAACGATTCCGTTTCAGTACCCCGAGGTGTTACATTTTCTCTTTTGCTGAATGTAGCCAAAGCATTGACAAAAATGCTCCGCTTTTTTCCGGAAACATGATTCGGGAATAAAATGGCTACAGCCCGGTCGTCGGTTCGTGTCAACTGGAGGAGTCAAATTCGTGTTCGCATGAGGTGGGCAGGTGGAAGGAGGGGGGAGGGGGGGAGGGGGTACGGGTGGGGGGTAGATAAACTAATAAACGAAATCTATGTACAGGGTGGGGGGCAAATTGGGGCTTTTTGCTTCATGTACACCGCCGGTAATTTCACTGGCAATAAATCATTAACGATAATTGTGATCTATCAATTTGCATGCAACAACACAACCTGTCTGATCTCGCAAAATGGATCATGGACTGCAAAACGAAAGTCTGTAAAAGTCATCTGCATTTCGTCTGATTGTCAGAGTGCGTAAGAATATACATCCAGTCCCCTTTGGCACACAGTTCTCCCTCTCTTTGCACTGCGAGACACCTCCGCAGTTCGCGGTAGTTATTCCGGGGGGCCAAATGGGAGGAGAGGGGGGGGGGTGTGTGCATGCATACCAATTCGGGACAACAGAACTTGTACAAAATGTAATCATTTCGCACCGCTGTCAGATCGCCATAGTATGCACAGCTGTGACAGAATACATCTGTACGCCAGTGTTGATTTCCATTCTCATTCCCCATCCACCCTAGCCGGAGAACACCTTGACCTCAAGTACAAAAGCCGAAAAGCCATAAATCTCCTTTTCATCTCATTCTCATTTCCGTTCCACGCAAACATCCTGCCCCCCTCACGGGGAAAATGCCAATGAATCTCTCCAGTTTTTATTATCTGGTCTTCAAACCCTCTTGACCCATTGTTGTCAGCCCGATCCGACACTGTCGAATTATCATCACGGACCTACGAGTGTTTGTCGAAGTGTGTGTGTGTGTGTGTGTGTGTGTTTGCGTGTGCGTGTGTGTGTTAATCAGTCTCCGTTCACAGCAAATTGCTATCTTTCAACGACGACTGTTATTAGTCCTGTACCATGTGTTTCACGGACACAATACAATGCACGGAGATGTATGGGGCATGCTGAAATTGTTGTTCCTTGTTACACTGCTTACTTTGAGCATTTTATTTCCCTCCAAAGGCCTCAGTTCCTATCAACAAGCAGGCCCTCAACAGGACTACTATCATATTAATTACTGAAAGGGACTGCTATCACTTTGATTCATCTGCCCACTGTCATTCGATACTACTAAAGAGTATCCAATTTCCGAAGTAGAATAAACTATTTCCTTTCCTGCCCGTTGCCTCAATCCACAACCCCACGGAGGCCTTGAAAGGGACTGCCCTCACATTAATTTAACTACTCAGTGTCCTTCGTTACCACTTCAGAGTATTTTATTTCCCACCAATGGCCTCAATCCCCTACCCCAAGGAGGCCCTGAAAGGGACTGTCATCAGAATTTTTATGTCTACTGACCTTCATTACTACTTCAGTGATTCATTTCCTTAATATTGACTTTTTTTTTCACCAAAGGCCTCAATCCCAAACGCCAAGGAGGCCTTGAAAGGTACTGCCATCACATTAATTTCTCCACACCAACTGAAATGTGGGCAACTGTCCACCCACAAGCGCGACAATCCTCTGAACTTGTCAGTGACAACTGTAATTCCGAACATAATATCCGAAGTAAACTACTTGACTGACAGATACAACGACTAACCAACTGCATAACGTTCAGTAACACGAGGCTGTGTATTCTTCGATAACGCTGGAAGCAGAAGCAGTTAACAAAATAACGTGAATGGGGCACTGAGCTAATCCCTAAGGGTTGTACAATCGTAGCTTGAGACAGTGGCTAACAGTATGTGAACTGTACTGTTTAACAGCGCAAAGAGCGAACGAGATATCCATGGGCCGAAAGATTTGGAAAAGGACTTGAAAAATGTCTTATTCAGTTCTTGCTTGCTTGTTTCATCTGTGTGTGTGTGTGTGTGTGTGTGTGTGTGTGTGTGTGTGTGTACGTGTGTGTGTGTGTGTGTGTGTGTGTGTGTGTGTGTGTGTGTGTGTGTGTGTGTGTGTGTGTGTGTGTGTGTGGAGAAGGTAGATGTTTACACCAGAAACGTTGAACTCAGTAGTAAACAAACGGCATTACAACACAACCTTCGTAGCAAAAATTCATTTTCAGACAAGCATAAAAAAAGATAGCTCTGTCGCACAACGCGCCATTGCTGCTGTCACAACAGGCGGACTCGCTATTTGTCTCCACAAACACTGGAGAAAGGTCAGGGTTTGTTCTGAATGTCAACAACACACACCCGGCCTGCTGTGTGTAAGGGGAGGGTGTCGGTGTTTAAACCCCATCAGCTTCTGGGAACACGAGTCGTGGACAAGTTAATCAAATGTCACCTCTCTCTCTCTCTCTGTCCTTGGCTCTTTTTTTTTCTTTTTTTTTCAGGGACGGTGAGTTGGGAGTGGGTGGAAGAACGACTTCAAGTAAAGCTTTAGGTAAGTGAGAAATACAGCAGCTGAAATAATCCAATAGCACCTCTGGACGGTTTCTGTTGCTGTAATTCACACCCATAATTTTATATATAACATATATTGGCACCGTAGCGGAATAGGTCAGGCGTTGGATTTTGATCGTGTGTTCACCAGTGATCATTGTTCGTGGCCCTATTTCGCTATGGTGTTGTGTCCTTGGGAAAGGCACGTAACTCAGATTTTCTTCACCCCACCCAAGTGTGAATGGGAACCTGACTTCAACTGGGGAAGGAAATAAAACTGCAGAATGAGATGACCGACACCACTTTCCTATACCGAGCCCAAATCACCAGAAACTATGGGACCTCTCTTTTTTTTCTCTTTTTTTTTTCTTTTGAACCTTTTAACATCACCATCAGCGTGAACACTATAACAATGATCATACGCACGAAAGCAATAATTCGATGCACCAAAACAGCACACAATGCCTTCAGTAAATAAAACAAGCCATGACTGTTTACAGTGATTGAATGGATAGGTAACACTGAACAAGATAATCTGAAATGATTCCAACACTGGCTACCTACTGAACACGTTGATAACATTTTTTTAACAACCAGAACAACCTAGACTTATTCACAAACACAGTGCTCACACTGTAAAGCCTCTCATGCAGCTGCAGCCGTCCACCCAGCCCGATCATTACAGTATAACCGCTGAGCGAATGAAAGCGGAAACTGGCCAGACGCGTTCAGATCCAAATACCACTCGGGGCAAAGTCATAACTCGTGCAACTGCATTCTGAATCATACATAATTAGACAATGGTGTTACCGGAAGCAGCAACAGTTCTAACATGGCAGTCAACTGGCCGACAAACAAGAACGAATAGAAACCGGAAAGAAAAGTGAAAGCGGCCGCAGGACCAAAACCAGCTGACCACTGTTAACGCGGTTTTTATCAGTAACCAAAAGCATCCGATCTTTAATGAAAAACGCTGGAATATGTGTTCTCCCACCCACCCCCTTTATTTCAAGACTTAAAAAAAAAAATCTAAATACAGTATGCTTCACTTTTAAGAGAAAATTGCTTCCATTTATCAACGAGACCTGTTGAGGCGATCTCACATTCGGTATTATGACGACACTGAAGCTTTTTGTGATTTGAACTTTGTACAAGTTCCTGGCGTTCAACTTGACGATCCACCCCACACCACCCGCACCCTATCCCTCCCCCCCACCCCCCACCCCCAGGGTAAATCAGTTAGTTTGTATCCCCATGGCCTAACAAAAGAGAGAATCTTGTTGAATCCCCCCTCCCCCCACTTCCCCCGCCCTTAATTGAGCTGCCTACCTTCTGGGTATTTAGGCCTCTTGATGGTGAAGGGCAAAACTTTGGGGTGGGGAGGAGATTAAAGCTAATGCCCTATGTGACACGATTATGACCTCCACAGACCTTGACCTCTACAGGTCCTTGACATCTGGACCATAAATGTCTTCGGGAGAAAGGGTCAGTTTCCATTAGAGACAGTGCGAGACAGACAGACAGACAGACAGGCAGAGAGACAGACAGAAGGGGGAAATAGCAGCAAATTTCAAACGAGTTGTGTTCAACCCGTTCAGTAAGCAAACAGGCGATGTTTACCAAGCATGCCACAACCCTGGAGCACTCACTCACAGGATCGCAACTTTTATCCGAACATGTCACTGAAGACAGAAACAGGTGGGGAGGGGGGTGGGGGGAGCGGCGGGGTTGCTGAGAGAAAGCATCAAACGCAATGACAAATCGAACACCATAAACAGCAGATGGCCCACAAACCCACCAAGAGTGAGGGACGAACCGATTGGGAGCCGATCCATTTCCCTCGGCAACACGCTGAAAGCAGTTTTGCGCGCTGTCGAGGACATGGTTATGATCTTCATCTGATGGCACGGCAATGATGAAACTTGTCGACGAAACTGTGAAACACCGGTACTCATGCTTACAGATTGGGAGCACAAGTATTCGGCCGTCTGATGATGACGATTCTGAGCGGTTTTACCCGACGTGAAAATGGATCCGTAACACACACACACACACACACATGCGCACACGCACTAACCCACACACACATACACACACACTGACAGAAAAAAAAGAAAAGGTTTCGCCTTGCCGCTAACGTGGCCTTGACATGGAATTCGCATCCCCCACCCCACCCCTCCACCCCTTTTCATCATAGTGTGAACTGAATGACTTCTCGCGGCTCTGGTCGTGCTTATCAATAATGCAAACCTTCTGATGACTAAGTTAATGTACATTTGTGATTTGATAAATAATCACGATGGGGTGTCGCAAGGGAAGGAAAAAGATAATCGAAGACTTACGAGACTTCTGGAGAAACCCAGATAATTAGCTTGACTTGAATGAACGACTTTTGGAAAAAGCTCTGATAATTAGCTTGCCTTGAAACATACACACACGTATACATGTATACACGCACGCACATACCACACACACACACACACACAACACACACACACATCATGGACGGTTCAAACCTACGCATGCGCAGTATAAACAGGGCGGGGAGCGCTCACTAATTCCGTCCACATACCGAGGCCCGTCCACATACCGAGGCCCTGATGACAAACTGAAAATCTACACACCTCACAAGCTCACTGCTGTGCAATCGACGGAATAACAATGTTAAACAACTCACTGTTGAATCACGGGTCAACACCGCCTCCACTTCGTGCATGAACCAACACGGGGCTGGGATGCATGAGGCGACCTTAGCAGCACCGAGCGTCAAGCATTTTCCTCAGTATCCGCTAATTCCATGGACTCTGGAAAGACCTCAACGCTAACATGCAAAGTTTGTGCTACAAAGATAGCTCGTGCAACCAAGGCCTGATCGATTGTGCATGTGCTATACCAGCCACATGAACGACATCGTGATCCTGACTTTCAGTTCATACCACAAAGTGAGTCCTTCGGTTTGGAGAAGTTTGGGTGTTTCTTCGGCGTGCCCAGTCGTTTTGTTGTTGTTGTTGTTGTTGTTGTTTTGTTTTTTTTGTTTTGTTTTTTGTTGTTTTTTAAAGGTCGGAAAAAAGTCTTCATCACTGAGACCCTGAAGTATGAAAGCCAAGAGAATTAACTGTTACAAAACATATCGATCGTTATACAAGCATCGGTGATTTTGATTTTGTTGACATATAACCAACTGATGCACTGATTCAGTGTATTCCTACCTTCCCTTCTTTCCAGGCCGTATTCTATCCCTGGCTGGTGTAAGTCCTGTTTCCAACACAAACAGCAGCCCCCATCTATCCTATTCTGTTCAACTTTCTCAATCTCTCTTTACTCTGTACCATGGTACAGGTGGAGACTACAAACAATAAATGGGAATCACAATTAATATACATATTAAAAAAAAACTAAAAAAAACTGTACAGTGCAACGCGTGTCCAGACTGTCGAATGCTGACGATCATACTATTTACACTGAGGACGAAACAAAAAGTCTCCGAGAGACTAGGTCTTTGGATAGCACACAACGCAAGAGATACCATGCATACCTTTCTTCCCAGCAGTAACCAGAAACGCTCTACAGAGCCGACCTCACAAGAAACGGTCAAGAGACGCTGGAGGCTGTGGAGCCATTTCCCCGTATACCCCCCCCCCCCCCCCCCCCCCCATACTTGGCAGCGGCGGACAATGTCATTAGCCAACTTGACGATCCCAATCATTCCATGGCACACCGTCCGTGTAAATATCCCTTTCGCTCATCAGTTTCTTCCTGAGCAAAAGATTGGCGGGGACACGGGTAGGGCGGGGGTGGCTGGGGGGTGGGGGGGGGGGGGTAGGGGAAAGGGGGGAATTTGGGAGGGGAGGGGGTTAACAGTCCAATAGCTCTCTCACATCGAAATGTCAGCCTGTCTTGCAATACAAGCCTACTGCCAACCCTGACGAGCAACCCCCTTCATCCCACTCCCACACCTCACACCCCGACCCAGAGCTCCGTCTTTGAGAATTTCTCAGGGGAAACGGGTGGGCGTGGGGGCGGGGGGGGGGGCAGAAAGAGGCAGAAGGGGAGGGGGGCACGCAATAAGGAGGAGTTGGGAGGTGGGTAAAGAGATTCTGACTCTGCAAAGCTTGAGGTATGAGAGTGGGGGGGGGGGGGGGAGAGGGCGGGAAGGGGGGACGGGAGGAGGGGACGGGAGGAGGGGACAGTATGTAAGAGACCCAGGCTGTCAAGACCTGCTGAGGCCCCAACTTGTTGGTTGGCTCGATCCGAGAGACTGGGGAGGGGGAGGCGGAAGGGTCGGCAGCTGTTGCTGCATATAGATGAGGCAGGGTGCTGGGGGTGAGGGGGGTGAGGGGGGCCAGGGCGCGGGAGGGCTCGGGGACGTTCTCTCTTCTGTCCATGAAGTCTGTGGTCAATTAATACCCACACCCTGTCAGCCACACGGGATTCTGGATGTGTGCTTTGTCGTGGTTGAGGAGAGGGACCCGATGTGGAGAGGGCTGGAGTGCTTCGTTTGCGCTCGCGTGTGCGTGTATGTGTGCGCGCGCGTGCGTGTGTGTGTGAGAGAGAGAGAGAGAGAGAGAGAGAATGAGAGAGAGAGAGAGCGATAGGAAAAAGAGTCAAGCGCGTGCATGTGTGTGTGTGTGTGTGTCTGTGTGTGTGTGTGTGTGTCTGCCTGTCTGTCTGAATACAATACACTGTGCGCCTGCCTAACCATCAATGTGTGTTTCAAAGACGTACATGAAAACACCGTTTATGGGAGGAGCATGAGACATGTTCTATTAAGTTACACATACAAACTCATTTCGAACAAGCATGCTTGCATTTCACCAGTTCTTTCAAACACAAAAGAAATCTCAAAATGCCTCTCTCTGTCTCTGTCCAAAGTGCATGTTGTGTGTAAAGTGCTCTGGCTTCATAGTCCAAAACACGGAAATAACTATTCCACTATCATTTTAAAAGCAAGAAAACAAACCACATTCATCTTGGTATGCAAACACCCTTGCTATTTCCAACACTGCGAATTGTACACGGAATGTCACTGATGAATCTCACTGTTGTTCAAACGGTCTGTTTACAAACACCAGACAAGCGAATGCATCGTCTGTCGTGATCACCTGTTTGTATGATTTCACACGCAACAAGGGAAACTTCATCGTAAAACTACCATTGCAATAACAGAACGCTGAAAGTATCACACAGTCAGTATCGATCGATACTGCGTGAGACGAGGGTAAAATGCATATTTATTATGCCAAAGAAGAAAAAAAGGCTGTTGAAAACTTTTATGCTTATTCGTGACAAAACGTTTGAGTCTTTTTGTTATGCCATACATGTATGTTTCTATAGCACGCAAAAAGGGGATTTTGGCTGCATGAAACTAAAATGCATAAAATGAGGTGGTTTTTTGTTTTTGGTGTTGTTGTTTTTTTGTCTTTTTTTTCTGTCTTTTTTTTTCGTATTCAGCTTCTGCATACTGTCACTGTAAAATTAAGTGCATGAAGTAACCGGCGAGACTGAGTATTTACCTGATTGTGTGAGTCTGATAGCGATTACTTGTTTAAAAACAAAACACGAACACAGTTGCTTTCAATCTTTTTTCTCCAATATGGGAAATATATTAATTTTATGAGGAAAACAAATGGAAAAGAATAATGCTAATGGTACCTTTCAACGATGCCAAGAGCACTCTCCATCTCCCCACCCCCGTGTATGTGTGTGTGTGTGTGTGTGTGTGTGTGTGTGTGTGTGTGTGTGTAATCAACGTAGACCAGGCTGTTCTACGACAGATACTGACAACTTTTTCTTTCGCTGGAAATAGTTGTAAAAGCTGATATTTTATGAAACCTTTAGTTTATGATTGTACAACCCAGAGAAGAGTCCTTTTATTTTATTTTCCCCCCATGTCATTCTAAAAGCCATAAACAACCGACTTAAAGGGAATTTCGTAATGGCTACTTGAATATGAAAAAAAGGTAACATTTTATGCGGCTTGAGCTAAGCTCTTATAGAGTTGTTACTGCTACTACTAATATAGTATACTACGATGATAAAGTTGCTCTTGTAAAGACAGATTTGTCCACCTGTACTTCATAGAACATTATCACGTTTCTTTTTTTTTCTTTGTTTTATATATATATATATATATATATATATATATATATATATATTCCAATTTGGCTACCTTTCCTAGATTAATTCAATGTTCTTACACAACAAAAACCATGACCAATATCAATCACATAAAAATATTGCATTATCTTCTGCTCGTTTCAGCTATCACTTCACCGTTTTATTTCAACAACATAATATGACACAACACATGATAACAGTAACAGATTTCCACCACCACCAAAAAAAACAAAAAAACAGATGGATAAATATGCATTATGCACAACACTTATGTTCTTTTATCTACACTTGCTCAGACACTCAGACAGTCTCGAGGGGGCTGATCCAGGGCCACCACACGCTCTGAACTACATTCATTTTGTATTCCGTGTTTCAGCCATGATCGTATTCCGTGTTTTAGCCATGATCGACTTGTTGCACTGCATGTCAACAGCACCCGGACCCAAAGTCCATTATACTGCACCAACGTATAAGGCCAGCAAAGTCTGATACTTTCGGAATTGTCCTGTCCAGACGACGTGATTCAATAAAGATATTCGTGTCCCTTCACCCCCCTCCTCTCCTGCATTCAGTATTTCCGAAGTAAGGCCGATAACCACTTACCAGCTCTGCAGTAATATACTGAACTGCATGACATTGCCACGCTGAACAGTGGGGTGAAATGTAAAGTAATGCAGTGTAGTGTAATGGAGTGTACTACAGTGTCATGCGCCCGTGACATTGGCTGCTGCGTTACACAGTCAGAATTCTTTAAGACTGGCCACCACTGTGACACAAAGCTGCTTCCGAATGACGTATCCCCCACTTCTACAAAGTAACAAAATTTAGCCCACCACAATTATAATCTAACAAATTTTATCATTCACTATAGTTATAAAATTATGGTCGATCCAAGCTGATTTATTCTTCACTATAGTTATAAAAGTATGGTCGATCCAATTTGAATTATTTAACCCATCATCCATCCTAATTACATGACTGATTGTTTGCACAACACAATAACATTAAGTCCCCGTCCGAAAAAAAAAATTAATATCAAATCATCAATATTCAACCCAAAATATTCCGACCAGTCTTCCAGGCTTCGAGTGATGGATGGAGTGATGCTACTGCTTGACTCCAATTTCTAAATAATCAGTCGTCCTGGCTCACTGCCAGCAAAGCAATGAGGAACACTGGAAGATCCCTTTCTCTACTGTTGACAACACAATGAGAGAAAACTTGGGGAAATGGTGGAAAGTAACACCAGAGCTTCTCGTTCATCAGGTTCGATCATCTGGCTTTCTGTAGACGCCATTATCTGTGTCCCTGAAGGTGACAAATACTTCAAAATAATCCAAGAGTTATGATCATATGATTTCTTTTCTTTCCTCCTCAGCTCTGAATGGAACTGACTTGCAGAAATACATGCATGCATGCCGCCAGATCCTTGATCCAGTCTGCACTGCATCCCAGTTATGTACAAGAGTGACATAACAGACATATCCATTTCCACACCGCCAGTCTCACCCACTTTTCAAACAGTTCATTTTCTGAACACATCATGCAACATTGTGTCTCCCTCCCCAAGTCTCCCTCACCCCTCCACCACTCCTTTTCTTTAAAAGGTTAAGTTCAGTAGAGAACTGTGTTCCATAAACTGGTTGCAACAATGGCTTGGCAGGAAATTCGAGCTATTCTCCCCACTGCTGACAGATCTCACTGCCAGTCACAGCTACCTATTTTATTCACTTTGTAGTCTGATGTTCTTTGCGATCTGATTCACCACAGACTCCAGTAACTTGCACAGAACACGCTCAGCACTTGAGCTTTTCTTTCCATCTGACCGATGCTTATCAGTATGGTGGAGGGGTGGGGGTGGGGGGTGGGGGTTGGATGGGGGCTTGCTCAGAGTTTTATTGGGACTTCGTGCTTTCTAGAAACCAAGCTGGTTTTCAACAAACCATCAGCTATATCAACATGAGCGAAGAAATAAAGAATGAGCATTCCCGTGAGTTGGCAAAGCTGTTTATGCGCAAGGTATGGTGGGTATTTGAACTGATTTAAATGCTTCAGAGAAACACTCACACACGCGCACCCTAATATCACCCAATGTGAAAAGACAAAACAAATAGAATATGACACCGGTTTGTATTAGGTCATCTTGTTTCAAACACCAAATTTTGTTCTTACCCCCAGAAAGCACATTTTAAATCCATCGTGGTTTAAACACTTCATGGCATGTTTCAGCCACATCCAAAAAAAGAAGAAAAAAATTATACATATATCCCTAAAAGAAAATCAATGAAGGTCTTCGGACAAACAATTTGCGATTCCATTAGCTTCATTCCTTTACTGTCTATACTGCTGAAACACAGCACTAGTTATAGCATGGTGTCCACACGCTAATGAAATCTGCCATGTTGATCTGCACTATCCTCTCCTGTTGATCTGCGCTATCGCACACACTCTCTGACAGTCTTCAAAGACCCCACTTGCACTGACATGGATAGACTTCAAAGACTGGACCACAGTACCAGGTGGATTTAATTTCCCTTTGACTTGTTTCCATGATGACTCGCTGCATTGCCATGTTGCCAGCTCCAGGATCAAGTATACAGAAAGTATATATGACATCAAAAGGCAACCATGAAACCAAGACCACCAAATCTCCAGACTACGAGGGGAGGGTGGGGGGGAGTTCCCATTCAGTGATTCTTCTTCCCTTCTGAGCTTCAAAACACACTGCTATGGCACTCCAACATGTCTAACACACTGCTATGGCACTCCAACATGTCTCTCTAACACACTGCTATGGCACTCCAACATGTCTAACACACTGCTATGGCACTCCAACATGTCTCTCTAACACACTGCTATGGCACTCCAACATGTCTCTCTAACACACTGCTATGGCACTCCAACATGTCTCTCTAACACACTGCTATGGCACTCCAACATGTCTCTAACACATTGCTATGGCACTCCATTCCAACATGTCTCTCTAACACACTGCTATGGCACTCCAACATGTCTAACACACTGCTATGGCACTCCAACATGTCTCTCTAACACACTGCTATGGCACTCCAACATGTCTAACACACTGCTATGGCACTCCAACATGTCTCTCTAACACACTGCTATGGCACTCCAACATGTCTCTCTAACACACTGCTATGGCACTACAACATGTCTCTCTAACACACTGCTATGGCACTCCAACATGTCTCTCTAACACACTGCTATGGCACTCCAACATGTCTCTCTAACACACTGCTATGGCACTCCAACATGTCTCTCTAACACACTGCTATGGCACTCCAACATGTCTCTAACACATTGCTATGGCACTCCATTCCAACATGTCTCTCTAACACACTGCTATGGCACTACAACATGTCTCTCTAACACACTGCTATGGCACTCCAACATGTCTCTCTAACACACTGCTATGGCACTACATGCCTCTCTAACACACTGCTATGTCACTCCAACATGTCTCTCTAACACACTGCTATGGTACTACAACATGTCTCTCTAACACACTGCTATGGCATTCCAACATGTCTCTCTAACACACTGCCATGGCACTCCAACATGTCTCTAACACACTGCTATGGCACTCCATTCCAACATGTCTCTCTAACACACTGCTATGGCACTACAACATGTCTCTCTAACACACTGCCATGGCACTCCAACATGTCTCTAACACACTGCTATGGCACTCCATTCCAACATGTCTCTCTAACACACTGCTATGGCACTACAACATGTCTCTCTAACACACTGCTATGTCACTCAACTCCAACATGTCTCTCTAACACACTGCTATGTCACTCAACTCCAACATGTCTCTCTAACACACTGCTATGGCACTACAACATGTCTCTCTAACACACTGCTATGTCACTCCACTCCAACATGTCTAACACACTGCTATGGCACTACAACATGTCTAACACACTGCTATGTCACTCCAACATGTCTCTCTAACACACTGCTATGGCACTCCAACATGTCTCTCTAACACACTGCTATGGCACTACAACATGTCTCTAACACACTGCTATGGCACTACAACATGTCTAACACACTGCTATGTCACTCCACTCCAACATGTCTAACACACTGCTATGGCACTACAACATGTCTCTCCAACACACTGCTATGGCACTACAACATGTCTCTCTAACACACTGCTATGGCACTACATGCCTCTCTAACACACTGCTATGGCACTCCAACATGTCTCTCTAACACACTGCTATGGCACTCCAACATGTCTAACACACTGCTATGGCACTCCAACATGTCTCTCCAACACACTGCTATGGCACTACAACATGTCTCTCTAACACACTGCTATGGCACTACAACATGTCTCTAACACACTGCTATGGCACTCCAACATGTCTCTCTAACACACTGCTATGGCACTCCAACATGTCTCTCTAACACACTGCTATGGCACTCCATTCCAACATGTCTCTCTAACACACTGCTATGGCACTCCAACATGTCTCTCTAACACACTGCTATGGCACTCCAACATGTCTCTCTAACACACTGCTATGGCACTCCAACATGTCTCTCTCATTCATTTCTTCTACAAAAGTTGATACATCAGCCCAATGGAGTGCAAGTTACTGAGTCAGCATGAGTCGGCACAATGCATAAATTTCTCCAATTGTGGAATATAATGGTGTCAAATAATCTGCGACTGCACTTTCACATTTTTTCCCCATCAGCAGTGCATAACTGATTGTCTCTTCCAAAGGAGAACAACTAAGCAGGCTGAGCCTGCACGATGCGTTACTCAGTCAGCTGAGTATAACTGAGTCAATCAGTCTGACATTCAGCTGAGTATAACTGAGTCAATCAGTCTGCCATTCAGCAGAGTATAACTGAGTCAATCAGTCTGACATTCAGCAGAGTATAACTGAGTCAATCAGTCTGACATTCAGCAGAGTATAACTGAGTCAATCAGTCTGACATTCAACAGAGTATAACTGAGTCAATCAGTCTGACATTCAACAGAGTATAACTGAGTCAATCAGTCTGACATTCAGCAGAGTATAACTGAGTCAATCAGTCTGACATTCAACAGAGTATAACTGAGTCAATCAGTCTGACATTCAACAGAGTATAACTGAGTCAATCAGTCTGACATTCAGCAGAGTATAACTGAGTCAATCAGTCTGACATTCAGCAGAGTATAACTGAGTCAGTCAGTCTGACCTTCAGCTGAGTAACAATCAGTCTGACCCTGCACAACACATTTCTCCAACAGCGGAATATAACTATGTCAGTCTGAGCCTGCACTACAGATTTTTCTACCAAAATACTAAAACAGTCCATCAGTCTGCGCCTGTGCTATGAATGCCTCCTCCATCAGTAAGAAACAAACAAGTAAGTCAAAGCCTGCACTACACATCACTGAACTGGCAGTAAATAATTTAGTCCATCAGATTTCTTCCTCAGTGGCATATCGTTCAGTCAATCTGAACCTACACAACAGATTTCTCCAATAGCAGAGTACAGCAGTCAGTATGAGCCCACACAACAGATTCCTCCAACAGCAGAGCATAAGACTCAAATAACAGAGTCAATCTAAGCCTGCACAACAGATTTCTCGAATAATGGCAGAGTATAACCAAGTCAGTTGGAGCTCCCACAACAGCTTTCTCCATAATGGAGAGTAAATCTAACAGAGTAAAACTCAGCCCCCAGATTTCTCAAACAAACAGTGGAGTGTAACTGAGTCAGTGTGAGCCTGCACAAGTCAACAGATTTCTCCAAGTTTATATTGCACTCTAGGACACCACCACAACACAGAGAACAGCTGTTCATCATCTTTTCCCCTCACCCTACCTAAGCTTGCATCTGACAACACAAATGGGACCTGAGTAGTTCCAAACATTAGCATCCATGAACAAATCTCCACTCTCAAGTTCAAGGGAAGGATGAGAAAACCCCTGCCCTACACTCAGTTTGAACTGGAACATTATCATCTCGCTTCCTAGGTGCCTGCCCCGTAAAACTTGTTCACCACAGCTTCCATAATCACTACATGTTGATGAGATTGTGGAAACAACAGGCAAGACCCAGAATGAAATCAGCTGGCTCGCTCATGACCGAAATGAATGGAGAAAATTTGTTGGTGCCTTATTCTCTGGCTGGAGCGAAGAAGATCGAAGAAGATTGAGTATATGTTATAACAAGGCAAACTAAAGTTACTGGATGTTAAGCTTCATTTTCTGCTTGCTAATCATCATTTACACAGATCAATTACACAGATCAATATGTAATCAACAATACTGCAATCAGCCTCCCACTCTTACAAAAATGAACAAATGCCAGTGACGAAAACCTTGACAGGACTCACCCCAAGCACAGAAGTGGAGGAGGACCAGTCCTGTCAAGGCGCCGGCAGATTCACTGGGGATGTCATTAGAGGGACGTGTTGATGGTCTCCAATCTGGGGGGAGATTGCTCAGTCGCTCACTCAGTATGGCTACACGGCTAAGCCATTATCATCGTCAGAGTAGGGGGCTTCGTATGTAGTGTCCTCAATACGTTAAATCAGAACAGGCAGTACTGAACACCACCAAGTATCTCAGAAGCAGTGCAGGGTCTCTTCTGGTGAGTTGCATCCTGACAACCTAAACACTGAAATTGATAGTTCCCTGTGGACTGCTGACAGAATAGATAGAATAGAACAGAATATGTATTTATTACCAAGTGTACCGGGGTCACAAGGAATACTGGTATAATGATGATAGGGACTGTGACAAACCCAGGTGTGACTGAATGGAGGACTCAAAGTGTGCGGTGTGGGAGTAATGCCACTGAAACAGTACATATCAAGGTGCAGAAAAACAAAAAAGGATTTCCAATGAATGTAAAGGGAGGGGGGTGGGGGGGTGGGGAGAGAGAGAGAGAGAAAGAGAGAGAGAGAGAGAGAAGGGGGGTTGTATGTGTATATGTCTGTTTGTCTGTCTGCATTTGTATACATGTTTGAAAAAATGTCATGTGCTTCACATTATGCATCATGTATTCATACTTATTAGTGTGCATGTGCATGTGTATTCATACTCATTCCAGACACACATTATGTTACAAGAGACCCGCATTGCTGTATCCTGTTCCTTCCCTATTACTTTTTTTCTCTTTCCCTATGCTGATGTCAGCAGCCTGTTCTATTTAGTGTAAGTACTGCACTAACAACTTGGCCATGCACAGTTGACATGTATCCAAGCAAATCTCCAACACATGTTAAAGCGCAACCCATAAGTTAGTCTACAAATCTGTGCAGTACCTTTCTTCCTTTCCCAGTTCATAGTCTGCACCTCCCACACTCACTCATCCTCCATAAGTGAGCTTTTATGTGGAACCATTTTTATTCCACCATATAGGCAGCCTTAATCCATTTTCAGGGATGTGCATATTGAGTATGTATGTCCTTCCATTACTTGGACAAACACTAACATGAATCAAGCAATGTTTTACATGCACTGTTGATATTTTGCATGTGTACTGACACAAGCAGGATGAAGGCACCAGTACAGTTACATAATATGTTGAACTGGGGATCAGAAACAAATCTCCACCTTCAATCCACCTGGCATTGATACCAGGACCGAAGCCAAGGCCATAAGATTTAACCATTCAGCTATTGCATCTCAACCTGGCACTGATTTAACCATTCAGCTATTGCATCTCCACCTGGCATTGATTTAACCATTCAGCTATTGCATCTCCACCTGGCATTGATTTAACCATTCAGCTATTGCATCTCCACCTGGCATTGATTTAACCATTCAGCTATTGCATCTCCACCTGGCACTGATTTAACCATTCAGCTATTGCATCTCCACCTGGCATCTATTTAACCATTCAGCTATTGCATCTCCACCTGGCACTGATATCAGGACTAGGACTGAACCAGGACACTAAGATTTAACCATTCAGCTATTGCATCTCCACCTGGCATTGATTTAACCATTCAGCTATTGCATCTCCACCTGGCACTGATATCAGGACTGAACCAGGACCCTAAGATTTAACCATTCAGCTATTGCATCTCCACCTGGCACTGATTTAACCATTCAGCTATTGCATCTCCACCTGGCATTGATTTAACCATTCAGCTATTGCATCTCCACCTGGCACTGATATCAGGACTGAACCAGGACACTAAGATTTAACCATTCAGCTATTGCATCTCCACCTGGCATTGATATCAGCACTGAACCAGGACCCTAAGATTTAACCATTCAGCTATTGCATCTCCACCTGGCACTGATATCAGGACGGACCCCAGGACCCTAAGATTTAACCATTCAGCTATTGCATCTCCACCTGGCACTGCACTGATTTAACCATTCAGCTATTACATCTCCACCTGGCACTGATTTAACCATTCAGCTATTACATCTCCACCTGGCATTGATTTAACCATTCAGCTATTGCATCTCCACCTGGCATTGATTTAACCATTCAGCTATTGCATCTCCACCTGGCATTGATTTAACCATTCAGCTATTGCATCTCCACCTGGCACTGATATCAGGACTGAACCAGGACACTACGATTTAACCATTCAGCTATTGCATCTCCACCTGGCATTGATTTAACCATTCAGCTATTGCATCTCCACCTGGCACTGATTTAACCATTCAGCTATTGCATCTCCACCTGGCACTGATATCAGGACTGAACCCAGGGCCATAAGATTTAACCATTCAGCTATTGCATCCATCAATCCTTATAATCACATTGGACTTGTTAAAAAAAAAAAATTTCAGTTGAGTCTGATGATCATAACTAACATATGATAATGTGTAAAACTAAAAGGATGGAAAAAAAAAAACCACCTAAAAACACTTGTAGGAAAACAAATACATTGTTGTTTGTTTATAACAAAAATATATTGCAGAGCCATGAGTTCAGTTCAGTTCAGACTAGTGTCAGTTACACATGGAGGCATCACTGCATTCGTACAAATCCATATACGCTACACCACACCTGCTAAGCAGATGCCTGACCAGCAATGTAACTGGACACACTTGGTCAAGCCTTGAGAAGAGCCATGAATCATACTGAAATTGAACATTTAGAGAACTCACTGAAATCACTATTTTCAAGCCCTAAAGATTTATTAATCAAAAATTTGATTTAATTTTTAAAAGAATAATGGGAATGCCTCTGTCACAGTCTGTGTTCTACTGCAACTATAAAACCTTATAAATTATGAGTTATGGATCACACAAAAATAAAAATAATGTAGCTCAGGAGATGGAATAAGCTAATCAGCCCACAATCAGATCGGATTTGTCATGACATGCTCATGCAGTCAAAACCTTCTACCCATCATCAGCAAGAGTTTATGCAGAGAACACAAAGTGGGCTTCTTTTTTTTTAATTCTTATTCCAAGTAAGAGGGTGATTTACTGCTGTAGATGGGTTTCAAATAATACCACTAGTTCTAATAATAATAATAATAATGATTAGTATTTATATTGTGCTGAATCTTGTGCAGAGACAAATCGAAGCACTTTCACACCAGTCATTCACATGCATGCATAACTTGAGAAACTGAAGATGAATAAGAGGCAGGGGAGGGAGGCTATCATAGAAAGAGGTCGTTTTTATTCTTTTAAGGCCAGACCTAAAAGAGCTGAGAACAGGGACCTGACAAAGCGAGAGAGGATGTTCATACCAAAAGCAAGGTCCAGAGACACCCAATGAATGGCAGCCGAGAGTGGAGTTGTTTGAATCTGCATTCCTTCACTCAACCCATCCCCTATCCACAGTCCCCTTCCACCTGGCCCCACCCAGTATGCACACACACACACACACACACACACACACACACACACAAACTAATCCTACTGCTGCCTACTCCCCATTATCACCAGCCTGGGGGGGAAAAAACAACGACTTGGTGTTCATTACCACCTATTACCACCAGCTGCCATGACAACAAATGAAGCTGACATTCTGGTGAAAAGACTTGTCACACAATAATGTCAAACCCTCCCCTTCAATCCCCTGCCCCATAATTTCTTCATTCAATACAAAGATCAATATTCATTCTAACATCCATATTTCCATCCTTGCTTTGAGTCTGAGGGAAGGCCAAAAAAAAAAAAAAAATAAAATAAAGAAAGACAAACCTCAAAAAGGAAGGATTTTTGCAGCCACATTCCAAATAATGCTATCAATTACATGATAATCAATTTCAGATGATACAATCGATAACTCACTCCTGGGTTCCACAAAATACTGACCACCAATCACAAGCTCCATACTGTCCCTTAAACCACTTCACACCAACCGAACCCAACCCCCTTTCAATCACTCCTTACATCTCATTCCCACTGCTCATTATCACCTGCTGAGACGCAAAATTGCCAGTGAGGCAAGTTTCAGCACCGAGCTGTGCATACCAAAGTAGCCTGTCTGCACTAGGTGACAGTCCCCTGTCGACACTTGGCCTACTGGCAGGAGAAACAGGCAGGATGTGATGCCATGACAACCCGTCAATAAGGGTGAGAGGTATTGGCACCATGCAGAAGGATAGAGAGGAGCTATCTGTATATATCAAGAGAGAGAGACTGCCAGTTTCAGATCAATAGGAGTGATTATGCAAGATGCTGGTGCTGAACGGCCAAAAAAACAACAACAATATGAATATGGCAGAATGTTTTGCAGTGCAAAAAGAAACAGGTTTGTTAAGCTGCATGTACAAGACAAGAGGCTGTTTCATTTTACATGGCACATTACATGTAAGTTGATTATAGTATCACAGAGATGCTATATCACTGTATGGCTGACGAATATCTGAATGAATACTTTTTCATTCCTTTATAACTTACATCTGCCCACATGTATAATCATATGCATATAGGATGCATCATATAATATACATGCATTCATTTATGCTTCCTTCTTGAGTGTGTGTGGGAAAGGGAGGGAGTGAGTGAGTGAGTGAGTGAGTGTGTGTGTGTGTGTGTGTGTGTGTGTGTGTGTGTGTGTGTGTGTGTGTGCGTGCGTTCTGTGTGTGTCTGTGTGTGTGTGTGTGTGTGTATGTGTGTGTGTTGTGTATCCATATGTTTACAATCAAGTATACAATATATATATATATATGCAAATATGTCTCATGCGTTTGCATGTCTAAAATTGGGTGTTGAAGAAATATTCCACTTCTCCCATAAAACAACAACAGAAGTCAGGGTAAATCAAGAATGTACCATGTTCCACCATACAAAAGTTTCAAGGACTGGGTCTTCAATTTACCCCTTTCCTGGGTTACAACTGTTAACAGCCAGCCAGGAAGAAAATAAATATCAAGCTACTATTACATTAACATATGCCAAAGGCTTGTCAGAAACTGAGAAAGGCAAAGAACAAAACCTCCCATATAATCTTATGCAAAAGTCTGCTGTAAAGTGTAAACCATTCAATATACTGCTATCTCAACTTGCCCATGCCAAAGATAAGAACCCCTGATGACAAGAAACATTCAGAACTTTAAATTAATAATGTATCACACATCTTGTGATGAATGTAACAATATTCATATAACTTTTATAAGACATTCATGTAAGGAAATGGGCATAATAATGAGTCAAACTGAAGAAAGACAAAGCATCAATTGCTGCTGTGGCAACAGAGAAGAACAGTACATTATCACTGGACAGAGGATCTCTTAAAGTTCAAGAAAAACATCAACATTTTGGACCCAGACTAAAATATCACACAGACCACAAAAAACAACAACAAAACAGCAGAAACTGCATAGGAGATTATGCAAAAGGGAATCATCTTTGTCACTGCAGGTTGTGTCTTAAGGAAAATGAAAGCAGCAGCAGAGGTTATGTGTGTGGAGGGTGGTGGGGGGCGGTGGGGGGGGGGGGACCGGTACATAGTACATGTATGTTTACATTATGTTTAAATTATTATGTCTGCAGTACTGTTCTCAGATCTCTCTCTCTCTCTCTCTCTCTCTCTCTCTCCCCACCCACCCCCACACCCCACGCCCCAGGAACAATGGATCTCTTAAAGTTCAAGTAAAACATCAACATTTTGGACCCAGACTGCAGGTTGTCTTAGGAAAAATGAAAGCAGCAGCAGAGGTTATATAAATATGTGGGGGGCTGAAGGGGGTGTAGGGGGGGTGGGAGAGACAGGAGTGCATTGCACATATATGTTTACATTTTGCAGCATTGTTTTCAACTCTCCCCCCCCCCCCCCTCCCTAGCCCCCCCTCCCGCACCTCCTTCCCCTCGTCTCTCTCTCACCCCACCAGTGCCATTGCCAAGAGAGACTTTTCCTCGACAGCATTCTTCTTTCTTCTTTCCACCGACCTCTCATTTTCCCAAGGGCATAGTTATATGGTTGCTCTTTAACGTATTCTTGTCTTTATGACAACGCAGGCAGAATTTTTATCTCATACTAAAATCACCATACTATCAAAAACATCAAGGAGACAAATCAAGCAAGGCAATGACATTCACTAATTCAGTCATATTCATAGACTGGTCATACAGTGACTGATGAAATCTAAATTCTAATGCATAAAAATGTCACAATCTTAGAATATGATCTCATATGGGATCTCATTAAGCTGTTCACATCAAATATAACCCATTTTCACAATACATTTTAAAAACACATAATCATAAGTCTCAACACTGTCTGTGATGCATGAGCCCTACAAAGAAAATGCAAGTAAAAGAAACATAAGACTGAGATGGAGGTGGTAACTTAATAATGCAACACACTACATCACTACATGACATCCATGTATTTTCTAAACATTAAAATTACTTGGACCACACTTCAGCAGTTTCAGTGAGTGTTGAGTTCCATACATGAGCATTCTGATCAAATCAATGTTTATAAAACATCATATCACTGGTTCATTCACATCAATTCATCATTTCTGCCTCACAGTACATGTTGTACATGAGTCATCCTCATTTAAGATTTTTTAACAATAGCCTGGTTTAACTACTTTTACTGAACTGAATCAAAGATAGGTCACTCCTTCTGCAAGTGTGACTCACCACCAGTTCCAGTTGTCACAGAAGGTATTGTAATATAAAATAATAAATAAAGGTTTTCTCACATTCTGGTTGTGACAATATTATGCAAATGTACTTCAATTATACACAGCATACCGGTTTCCACTCTGTTGATGGTTCTATCTCATGACGTATTATAATAAAATAAAATAAAAATCTCTTGTGTCCTTGTGTGAATCAGAATGTGTCAGACTAAAGCAATGGTTGCAGGCATTTTTAATGAATGGACCAATGATAAAAGCATAAGGAAAAAAATAACTATAGGTTTCGATCATTGACAGGTTTTTACGAAATAAACAATGTATTTTGAATATTGTGGTGGCAAAAGCACTAGTTAGCTGTCGCCGTTACATGTATGTTAAACCAAAGCAACTCTTTCTA